>NC_133326.1:482947246-483247246 GCF_042186555.1 Aquarana catesbeiana | reverse complement strand
TAACTCACAAATTCCTTTGCTGTGTAATTGATCTCCATAATCCAGAGAGTAAAAACGTGCTGTAGTCAAAAATGTTGTTAGAATCTTCTGTTGCAAGACTGCCTGTTGCTCTGTCTGGGATTGTTGCATGTGCATAAAGTGCCCTGCTGCCAGGAGCAATTAATGCACTCCATGCCCTTCCTTAAAAGGGCTCCTCGTAGTACAGGTGAAAGAAAAGGTCAGTTCTGTTTGAAAAGCAGGTCATTCATTGTTTAAGTTTTTCATACATCTTAAAAAATGGACTCCAGATAGAACAGTTTCCGCTGTAATTTGCCCTCTGGCAACACGAGTGCTGCATATATAATACAAACTAGCACTGGTGTCATGATTCTGGCCTCGTCTACACTAGTCCATTTACAAAACACAGCCTGTGATGTAAATTTTGTGAATGGGAAAGGGTAGACTGGAGTTACAGCACCTGGGAGCTTACTATCATACTATCCAATGCAACTAAAAAGACCAGTTTAACCACTTCCGCTCCGGAAGGTTTACCCCCTTCATGACCAGGCCATTTTTTGCGATACGGCACTGCGTTACTTTACCTGACAAATGGGTGGTTGTGCTATACTGTACCCAAATAAAATTGATGTCCTTTTTTCCCACAAATAGAGCATCTTTTGGTGGTATTTGATCACCTCTGCGGTTTTTATTTTTTGCGCTATAAACAAAAATAGAACATTTTGAAATAAAAACAATATTTTTTAAATTCTGCTATAAAACATACCCAATAAAAAGTAAAAAAATCAAATTTCTTCATCGATTTAGGCCAATATGTATTCTGCTACATATTTTTGGTAAAAAATCCCAGTAAGTGTATATTTATTGGTTTGTGCAAAAAGTTATAGCGTCTACAAACTATGAGATATTTTTATGGAATTTTTATTTTTACCAGTGGCGATGATCAGCAACTTATAGTGGGATTGCGACATTGCGATGGACAAATTGGACACTATGTGACACTGTTGACACTTTTTTGGGGGCCAGTGACACTAATATGCCCCGTACACACGATCGGACATTGATCGGACATTCCGACAACAAAATCCATGAATTTTTTCGGACGGATGTTGGCTCAAACTTGTCTTGCATACACATGGTCACAGAAAGTTGGTCAGAAATTCTGAACGTCAAGAACACAGAGACGTACAACACATACGACAAGCCGAGAAAAATGAAGTTCAATAGCCAGTGCGGCTCTTCTGCTAGATTCCAAGCATGCATAGAATGTTGTGCGTCTGAATTGTGTACACACGATCGGAATTTCCGACAACGGATTTTGTTGTTGGAAAATTTGAGATCCAGATCTCAAATTTTGTGTGACAGGAATTCCTATGGAAAATGTGTGATGGAGCCTACACACTGTTGGTATGTCCGATAACAAGGTCCCTGCTAACATTTTCTGTAGGAAAATCTGACCGTGTGTACAGGGCATTACAGTGATCAGTGCGAAATAATATGCACTGTAACTGCACTTGTGACACTGGCAGGGAAGGGGTTAACATCAGGGGCAATCAGAGGGTTAAATGTGTTCCTTGGGAGTGCTTTCTAACTGTGGGTGGGGGTGCTTATACTATAAGAACACAGAGATCCATGTTCCTGCTTAAAAACACAAGATCTCTGTCTTCTCCTGTCACAGAATGGCGATCAGCCTTGTTTACATAGGCAGACTGCTGTTCAGTCTCCCTCGGGAACGATTGGCGTGTCCCAGCGGACATCAAACATTGCACGTCCCAGACCCGGAAGAAAAGAATTACGTGATACGTGATTTTGCGCTAAAGGGCCGTCCTGCCCCAGTATATGGATGTGGGGCGGTCCTTAAGTGGTTAAGCTGCATGTAATAAAACACCAAACTGCTACAGAAGATATACAAGCTACTAACACCCCTACATCTATTAAAATGATGGTGCCCAGAGTTCAGCCCTAATACACAACAATGGATTCCCAGAGCACTAGGAGTTAGCTAACGGAAGAGTGAAGAGCAGAAGTCCTTCCCTGACCTATTTGTAAAAGATCAAGCTTTTTACCACAGGTGCTAAGGAGAACCAGGAAAACATGGAAAGGAGGCTAGGGCTCCAGCTTCTGTCTTTGAAAATTACTTCAACATTTTTAATTTTTTTTAATCCTAAATACAATAAAGCAAATATGAACACATATTTAACATACATTCTCTTAAAGGAGAAATATGGCCAAAGCTCTTTTGACAATACTTCTCCTGTGAGTCACAGGAGTGAAATTACTCCTGCACTCTTGAGACCCAAATTCAGGCGACAAAGGGCCAAAGCCCATTGTCAGCTGACATCACAGAGCCAGTCCAGGCTCTGCAGGGAGCCTGACAATAATGTTGGGATTCACCCATATGCCTGACTAGCAGCTGGCTCAGCTTCTCAGTGTGTCACTGAGAGCATGAGTCAGCACCTCCCACCCCCTGCACAGTCCAACGCTCCAGTGAGCCCTGGAGGGGCAGAACACAGAGAAGTAAATGACAGTCACTGCTTTGTGCTCAGAGCAGAAGCAAGAACTGTGCAATCAGCTATATTTAATCGCTCAGTTCTTGGTGTATGGCTGGCAGGGGACGGCTCTGGTGCGGATCGATGCTGCAGCTATCTAGGTGAGTATGTATGTTTGTTTTTCTAAGATCCCTCACTTCTTTTGGTTTGTTTTATCCAATCATGTACAGGGAAAATTCCTATTGCTATTTGCAGCTTGTAAGGAGCCCCTGCTCACTCGGTTCCACTCTCCCGACACTCCTCTGTAGCTATTGAATCAGATTGCAACGTCTGGTGGTTTGGTCATCCGATGCTCTGGGAATTGAACTACAGCTATGTGCCGTTCAAATCCAGTTGTGATAGCTCAGAACAAACACCAGGCAGGCTGTATGTAAGTTCAACCAGGAATCTCTTTTATTGAAAGGAATACAGGCTCTTTTATACAGTAAAAGAGGAGGTGTATACCTCCTGCTCATATTACTCTGAACATACACCTGTGACCAGAAACCTAATTAACAGGAGCTCATTAACTAATCCCATTAGATAGCCTAGATGACTCAGTCATGACCTTTAGGCCAGACTGGCCGTCTTGCAGCTCAGAAAACACAATCAACATTATCACAAATCAACACAGAACTCTTCTTCACACAATAGCAGAGTTAATTAACACAAACAACAATGGGGATCTAATGACTCTTAGATCCCATACTAGACTTATTTACAATAAACACATTCTAGCAGGCAACAGACAGACAGGTGGCTGGAATTGACATCAGCATCTCCTAACAGTATTTGTCCCAGCATTATGAATCAGCCACTATTTCTAATATGGCAAATCCAGGGTCCCCAGAGTCTGTGTCTTTTGGGGGGATATGGACCTGAATCCAAAGTAACACCACCTCAAGGGTCCTCAGGCATACAGCTCACAAAGAGCACCGTTCCCCAAATGCCAGGGCCCACGATCGATCGGCAAGAGGCTAGCATTCAGTCCCCTCCAAAAGTCTCTCTCCCGGCTAGGTCTGTCACACAGCTCTGCTCATGGTTAAACATCTAAAGAAAATAGGGTCCATTTAGTAAATTACTTGCTAAGTCTGTTTTTTTTTATATATAAAAAGGGTTATTTTTCTGAAACTGTATTCAGCTTCTGTTAAGTGGCCATCCGGTGTAAACTTACACAATTAAAAAATGCCATCTTCTATTGAAAAAAAAAAAGCAATTGTATTCAGAATGTTCTTTACTGTAGTAGCCCTATTACAAAATTATGTATTTTAAAATGTTTTATCTCTTTCCAACCTAATTTTGCTGTAAAGGTTTGTGTGTTAGGCAGGATCCGAGGATAGGACACTGCACCTTGATAGTAAATGACTGTCTTTGGGGCCTGTTTGAACTGGTAATTAGCCTTCTGCATAGTATATTGTAGCAATTCTCTTGCAATGCATTGTAAGCGTTAATATAGCTCCAAAATGTGCTGCATTATAGACATAATATCTGTTCAGCTTCCAGTATTGTCGTCGCCCCCCCCTCCAGGGTTGTAATATCCATACGGGAAATAATGTTTTTTCATAGTGAAGCAAAAATTAAAGGCAAAAAAAAAATCAAATCTAAGCACTTGTTCATACCATCTCACAAATTTAGAAAAGCTGGATAATATTGAGGGGAAGGCTTCTTCCATGTTGTGGTACTTACATCTGTGACACTACATTGTAACATGGAGACCTCATTTTAAGTACTTAAGGAGTTTCAGCTAATATTAAATAATTAAATTGTTAGGCGTTTCGCATATCAAAAAAAAAAAAAAAAATCCTACTGCTTTACACTGGCAGATAAATTTAATTTAGATGTTTGTGTAATTCTCCTAATATTTTTCCATTGCATATTTTAAATGGCATATCATTTGGTATTTACTGGGAAAATAATGCTACTGGGAAAATAATGTTCAGGTGTGTTCAGGCATTACATGTCCCTGCATTATTTCTTTTACTTTTTCCTTTAGCAGGGAAAGAGTTTTTGTTTATATTACTTATATTTGTTTATGTTTTATTTATATTCATGTAATATTATCACCAGGCTTAATTTGCAATTGCATCTTTTCCTAATAACTGTTATCACAGAATAATAGCCACATAGTGCATGTATTGTTTTCAATGAGTTGGCTAACTCTCAGAATTGCATTTTGAGAAGGAAAAGCAAAACCATCGGGGGGGGGGGAATTTACTAAAACTGGTGAACACAGAATCTGGTGCAGCTATGCATAGTAAAAAATTAGCTTTTAACTCCAGCCTGTTCAATTAAAGTGTCATTATCATCAGACTATGATAAACTCTCATTACATGTTATATAACAAAGTATTCATACTCACAAATCCACTAAAGCATTTGTTTTGTGTAGAGTGAATTATACATGGTTCATCCTGCCTTAAGTTGCCCCTCCCATCTTCTTTGTGTCCCTACTGCAGCCTGAGATTGTGTAGTGCAGGCGGTGTCCTCTATGGAGCATGTTTACTTTCAGTTTGAGAGGAAGAAAGAGCGGCGCCACTCTGAGTGTAGCATGGCGTTAAATTCTGAAAGTTTTATTGAAATAAGTTCAACTCACAATTGAGTAGATAAAAGCAGGCACATAGGAGATGAGGTCACGGCAGTGCCCTCCACACAGCTGGGCATGAAGAGGTCGTCAATCATGGCAACTCCGGTGGCATCCGAGGCTCCGAGATTGGAGAATTCCGATGGGCACATGGTCAGCCATGATGGACAAGGGGGCATCTCAGCACTCACGTTCGGAGCTTGCGTGCTCCTTCATCGAGCGTGGGTGAACTTTGGGGATTTACCTTCTCCTCTCAGCCCATCTCCATTTAACAAGTCATACATCCTCAGCTGTGCACCGAGTGCTCCATATATACCATTTCATTTCAGTTCCATTCTAAGCTCTTGATTTCCTCCTTATTCTTATGATTTCCTAAACACTATGGGGACAGGATATAGTATGCTGATTGATTATATTCACTAAAAAATTCATTAAAAAATTTAGATTTCAATATAAACCAGTATTAAATATATCAAATGTAATTGGTAATACATGTAAAGTAAAAAAAGTGCCTTGGATGCAGATGTCTCAACAAAGTGAAAGCTAGTGTCAATCATCTCTGACTCTGCTTACACCATATTAATGCATAAAAATACACATTTGATGTTCAACAAAAATGTATAGGGAGCTGTAAAACTGTTTTAGCCGTGTGAATGGCACAGCACCAATCAGGGCTGCGCAGACACAGACTCACAATGCAGAGAGCTGTCAGGACTGGGCTCAGCCCTTCCTTCTCTGAGCTGGTCGCTCAGCTGTCAGCTTATTGCCAGCTCCTATCTCTCCACAGTGACTCACCTGTTGATGATAGCCTGCTCATCAGTCCTGTCTACTTAAGCCATCCAGTCCAGATGATCTCTGCCTTTGCCTTGGTCACATCTCTAGAGACGCTCTCCTGTGTGCCTGTTAACCACTTAAGGACTAGTCTCATTTTGAGACTATGGTGTTTACATGTTTAAAACAGGTTTTTTTTGCTAGAAAATTATTTAGAACCCCAAAACATTATATATTGTTTTTTTCTAACACCCTAGAGAATAAAATGGCGGTCATTGCAATGCTTTTTTTACATAGTATTTGCACAGCAGTCTTACAAGCGCACTTTTTTGAAAAAAAATCACTTTTTTGAATAAAAAAATAAGACAACAGTAAAATTACCCCTATTTTTTATATTGGTCACATCTCTAGAGATGCTGTCCTGTGTTCCTGTTAAAGACTTGCTTGGCTGACATTCCTTCTGGCTCCAGATCCTGCTTACTGTTCTACTATGCTGTTCTCTGGCTCCTTGATGTTTTGGCTTGTCTGACTATCCGTTCCGGTTCCTGAACTCTGGTATGTTTTGACTACATTTACTCTGTTTATCTTTTTTTAATTATTATTAAACAAGTGTGATCTAACTGTACTTCTGTCTCAGTCTGATTCATAGTTTCTGACAAGAGCATACATCAGCAAAGTAATAGAAGCCCCTCTCAAAGATCTTTCCCTGCAGATGCTAAAGAAACACAATATACCCGGAGGTAGGTGAAACACAGATCAATATTAATATAGTAGGCTGCTGCTTAATTAAAACAAAAAAAAACACACATAAAGCAAATACCAATAATCACCCTAGCACATGTAGTTTATGCTTTAGAGTCTCAATGTAGGTTAATGTTTATCGGGAGAATCAAAAGACCACTCAAAAAGAGATTAGCCAAACATATATACAATATTTCAATAGGGTAAAGACAACATAGTATCTCCTTTGACTTAAGACAGTGTCATTACAGAGACCCTTCAGGTCGGAAGTTTTGGGGAGTGGATAGCATCTTACCATCATGGGGGGGTGTCATAGGGCAAGGGATTTATCAAAAAGAGAGACCAAATAGATTTATATGGTGGATTCTCTTACCCTGAAGGGATTAAACATTGAAATAGACATTCGTTGTTTTATCAGTGATTTTTAATGTGAGTATAAATACCTGAAGCTCTAGATTGGTAATTATTTTAAAAAATATCTTGTATTTGTTTATGATTTTATTGTAATTGAGGACTTTTAATGCATATCATGTAAATTTATTTGGTATAAGGTAGAGTGGATAGTTGTTGTAGGGCAGCAGAGTATAAAATGTTCTGTTCCCCTTTAACACACTCCACTCTATTAGTTGTAATGCCCTGTTAATGAAGTATAGAGGCAGCTATCTTGGATAGGGCACACTGATAAGTGTGTTCCATTCATGAGAGATAGCGGTCAAATAGTTAATAGCCAGAGGTGCAAACAGATAAAGCCAGTCTCGCCGAGCCCTCTAGTATGCCCTCAGAGGAAGTTGGAAGGATGAAACGTCAGGGCGCGACTATACGGTGGCAGGAAGTGATGTCAGAGCAGCGACTGGATGTGACGTTGATTCCAGTAGTGCGGGGAGACGTGGTGCTGTGCAATATGCAGACGGCCACAGCCTGACATTACTATTGATGAGCGCATTTTATTTGTACTTTTGTGGGTGTCATTTTAAAGAAAATTTTTGAAAAAGAGCATGAGGGAGATTACACTATGAGGATCATCCATGGAGAGAGCTGACAAGAGGTGTATGCTTTGTATTATCATACTATTCATTTCTGTCACTGGAAGGTGGAGGCTCTTTTAACCTTCCTTATTAGGTTAAGCGCTGCTAGGGAGATGCTAAAGAAAATCGAAACATTATGTGACCACTTACAGTGCTAAGTAATAAGTAGAAGTTGAGTGTGGCAGGAACCAATATAACTGCTTAATATTTAATTGCAATTTATTTATAGAAAAAAAGGTCTGTAATAAATTACCATAGATGGCTTCTTCACATATTACATACGTATATGTAGAAAACATTGGGAAGAGTGTAAACATATATGATGATATATGAACTCTAAGAGATGTTTAATACTTTTAGTGACAGTTTGTAAATGAGATGATTCATCGCATTGCTCTAGGTGGCATCATTTAAAAAAAAAATCTTTCATTCCTGTCACTGAATTTGACCATATTTGTCAGTCATTTGAGATCCACATTAGTTCAAACATCAACCTGGGGCAGGTGGAGAGAGTGAACTTGTGCATAGGCAAATATTTGTAGCGTGTCAAATTTGAGGTACTGTAATTGTGCAGAGACAAGCAAGTAGTACTAAGCATGGTGGACTCCCTACGAATCATTAGTATAGATACATTTATTGATTAACTATTTGCCAAATATCTAATAGTGATTGACATCAGCTAACATTGACCACATTAAAAATAATTGAAATTGTACTGAGATCTAGACTTCCCATTAGAGAGTAGGAAATTTAACACAGGATAAAAAGCACTGAATGTGACTATATTAGGTGAATCTGCCTGGCGAATATCTCATATAGAAATAGTAAATGTGATAATTTGCATTTAATAGAAGTTTTGAGCATGAAAATCATTCAATCATCTGTCACTTAAAAATGTTCCCTCATAAATTTAGCAATCATAGGTTTATAGCATGGTACATAAAAAGCAAACTAACAGAAAAATGTATTTTTGTCCATAGAAGCCAACCAGAATCTTGATTTCATTTTCAAACCTAGACAGTAGGAATGACAGTTGAAAGCTGGTGGTTGTTATATTTTATACCTAGCACTTCTCATAGTTAAATCCATGTAAACTGCATTTTAACTGCAAACATTCAATAATATCCCTTAATAAAGGTCTTTGAATTCAACCCAATTTAATGCAGTAAATGCTAGTATGTTACTTGCAAACCAGACATATTAAAAGCTCTAATTTTAAAAACTGCACTTGAACATTTCCACAATTTCAGTGTTCAATATATACAAAGTAGTACAATATGTGAAAACACTACTAACATCCAATATCAGATACAATACATGTAACCCACATGTGGTACATGATCAATAATAAAGGAGACAGACCAAGTGCAGCTTGCAAACAGTAACTACAGAAGGTGATATGTTTTATGATCAGGAACTGAATCAAGATTTTCTTTCCAAAAGAGAGATGTGGGTTATTATATTTTCTGATAAGAACATTTCCCTCCAGGAAAGAATTTCTGTTTAATATTCTTTGAACATCTGAGGAATCCTGTGCCAGCAGTGATCTACTTAATTTCCTTCCTGTGTTATGACATCAAAATGGGTAGTTTTTTATTTTTTTTTAGCAAGAAACACTTTTAGTAATATATGTGTAAAGTAGACCTCCAACTGAAAAAAGTAAACCCTAGAAGATGATGAACAGTTGGAATACAAACATAGGCACTGCTTTATTTGCCTGAGACTTGCAGTCAAAGGCAGTAGTGTTTTAGATCTCACATCTATGAGGCTGTAGACACAGTACCTAGACACAATCACATATTAAGAAGTACACCGCTGTTTTTCAAGAGGAATCCCACTGAAAAGGTATATTTTCAGGGTACTGTTTAAGTAATATTAACAATTCTAGATTTTTCTTATAACATAGCAAATCTTCATTTTTTTAGCTTAGGTCCACTGTAATACATATCTGTCAGACAGCACAGCTAGAATAGTGACAATTTTTTGTGTTTTCATTAAAAAATACAGTGTTGTCACCTTCACTACTGAAGCCTTCTGAGTGCACAGTTAAAGGGCAGCAACATACTGACAGGTCATCAAATCTTTTCACTCTGCTCTCTCGTCCTTTCGGCAACAGCAAGTGCCTTATCAGCGCGGGTACAAACATCAAAGTTTTACTATGGTCCCTGGGCCTCCTTTTCCTAGTGTGAGTACTTATGCTTGTTGCATGTAAAAAATCTATTATTTTATTTTAAGATAATTCACAACTGCATTAGAGGGGTGTATTTAGGATAGTTTACATTATTTAATATATTGTTCCTTGTATTTGTGTTTTTTTTTCCTTTTTTGTGCATTTGACCATTATTTGTGTGCTGTCATGTTACTTTTTTTCAACCTATGTATTGTTTTCATATTTTTTTCCCCTTTGTAAAAATAATGGTCAGCAAGCCTAGAAGTAGCAATAAAGGTATTTTGCATAAGCCAGACTCCTCACTATAAAAAAGGAGGCTCAGAGCAGCCAGTGTAGGATTATTAAAAGCCCACAAACTGCATAGGTAGATATTAGGGTCAGTGGGAAACTGTACTTTTTTTCTGATTGCTACCTTTTTTGTTTTTTTGGGTGAGGGGCGCTAAACTCAATTCAAAAGTGCATTTGTGAACAAATTATACAATAAATGTTAATAAAACCAATGCAACATTTTTTGTATAATTTGTTCACAAATGCGCTATTGAATTGAGTTTAGTGGCCCCTCACCTTAAAATCTATAGTTCAGTATATATTTATTTTGAGGAGCAGCTTTACACCTTAATTTATGTTTATTGCATTAACTTTTTAATAAGTGGAGCGAGGTTCATTTTACTAATTTTTATCTGTTTTTGTTATAGTATTGGGTGTTTTGTCTTTAATTTAGGTTTGTGGTTGATTTGGGGTAGCAGTAACTAACAAAATGTCCCCTGCCCCCACCTATAACTGGCCTTCACAGCAAGGAGCACATGGAAGGGCAACAAATGCAAGACAAAACCAGAGAAATTCACAGCTCAACTCACCAACCAGTGTGCTCACCAACCAAATTAACCTGTCTAACAATATGCGTTAAAAACAGGGATTTAGTCAGCACACATTTGCAAATGCATGCCTAAGCCGCAAGGCCACTTCACGGCACCCTGTATTACCTGCAGTCCTAACTCCTATAAATTGATGAGAGTCTCCACAGTGGAAGCACATGCATTCTAATGGATAGCTAGTGGGCAGGTGTACCTGGAGGTAACCCAATCCTCCTTAAAAGGCACAGTAACTATTAGATGCTGCCCCATTCATAGCAAAGTGCTTTTATTTCCGCACAAGCTTTAACTAAAAAAGTATGCTTTTTCATTCAGTGATTTTTTTTATATCATTTGGGGTATTTTGGTTTTTATTTTATCTTGATATTTTCTATATTTTAAGTTTTGGGTGTTCAAAATGCAGCATTTATGTGTTGTTGACCAAAAAAAATAAAACATAACAGCTCACTCGCACTCACTGATTCTCCAGCAAGCTGCATAATAAAAGTATCTCAATTGCCAGGCAAACTGTACATAGTGTTCAGGACTTTAGACTGGAGAGAGAGGATTAGCTTTGACCCTTTTCAATTGCAAGCAACAAAGTCTGCACTAATACATAATTTGAATGAAAAAAAAAAAAAAAGAGCTTGTACCACCTTCCATTATATCACTTACATTTGCTGCACCCCCTATCCTCATAGAAAAAGTAAAAATTTGTTATTTACCAGTTAGGTCTGGTATGTTTGATGAGAGCAGTCCTACTGTTTTATCATCCACAGTTTTGTCATTCTGCACACTAGCATTTTTTTAAGCTTGTAGACGCTATTATGACCATTTTTTTTGCTCCTAGAAGCTAATAGTGTCATCCTATGTGTCCATGCAGAATATTTAATGCTAGAAGCATTTTTCAATCTTCAGTGTTTAGAAGCAGAAAAAAATGGTTTTTGTAGCGTTTTTGGGAGCATTTTCCCAGCAGAAAAAACGCTAAATGCTACTAAAACAGCCCAAACAGCTTTTTTTGAGAGCTTTTTTTTCTTCATGTACTATACAAACGCTGGAAGAAATGCTATTATCAGCATTTTTCATCCAGCGTTTTATTCTAGCCTTTTTTGAGCGTATAAATAATGCTAGTGTTGCTCTATATGCTGCTGCTTGCTCTATATGTCTCTCTTAAACATAAGCCTAGTTTTTGTAATAAAAAATGTCCTGTTTATGAACAATTGTACACTGTTAAATCATCTGATATCTCCTAATTCTTGCAGTATAACCCCTGCTTGTACCTCGTGTTTCCCCTACATTTGTGCCTAAAATTCTCCCATTGCTTGCCATGTTTATACTGCTGTGTCATCTGCAATCTCTTAATGCTTTTAGTAAATCATCTGCCTGTGCTTTTTGTTCCCAGTATGTTTGGACCTAGTCTTGCTCATTTAAACTGTCTTGCTGCTGGCCAATGTCATACTGTTTGTTGTACCATCTGCAGTTTTGTCATTTTTAATGGTAGTTGTATAGAAATTGTACAGTGGCAGGACATTTTTGCATCCCCCAAGCATGTCATTGAAAGATTTATGTACTGTATGTCCAAAGAGGCCTTAAAGTTACATGAAACAGACCCTCTTTCTGTTGTACGGTATTTTTAAACATTTTTGAATGGGTACATGTCCCCCGTGGCAGTGTCCATCTTTTCATGTCTTGAGAGTAACCTTTTTGATAATAGTTTGCCTATTAGCCCTAAAAATGGCCAGCATTTTTAAACAGGACTCACCCCTAGGGATTTTTTGTTAAATGTGGGTTTGCTGAATCTGAAGCAGAATTTGGCGAACCCTCTGGGTTAACTGAACCCAAGTAGATTCGCTCATTCCTAATTAGGGACCATTTATTCAGGAGTATAGGTAAATGAGCTTTCATAACCCCAGGGACCATTTTAAATTCATTGTACCTTAAAAATCACAAATAAAAGACCTCATTTAGTATTTACCTTGGGATCTCCAGATTTTCTTAACAATTTTAGAAAAATGAAAACTCAATTTCAAGAGTTAAATGGAGCTTACATATGCCTTTATATCTTCACTCCCAATGATTGAAAGGAGCTGCAGTGGAACAAAGAAAAGGTGAGCATGATCTGCTTGGTGGGGAGGCGATAAAGCATACCTGTTACTATTCCCTAGATGACTAAGGTTACTTTAAACCATGTAGAACCCTGAGAATTTCAAGTAATTAAAAGCATTCACATTTTTCACTAAATACATGTAATACATTTATGTTGCCTGATTGAATTTCTTTAGCTGTGATTCTACAGTTTATAAAGTTCATAGGTTTCTGGTATGAAGAAGCAAGGAATGTTTGGAAACATTCCTAAAATCTTTTGCAGAACAATATTTCCAGTGTTAGTTTGCTATGAATAGTGGTAATATTTAATTCTGTTTCCTGTTTATTACATTTTATGAGTGTAATATACACGTGTGATACGTGATGACCTCACTGCATCTGTTTTCAGCAGCCAACAGGGTGACAATAAAGAATTAGTAATTAGGCATCAATTCATAAGCTCACCCAGATGGAGCAGCTGTCTTTGGAATGATCTCCTGATTTGGTGCTTTTTAATCTGCGCTTGTGATTCACAAAACTGTTGATCCATATGTGAATTTGCATGTAATTTCCTATCAAATGTTTGCATTTTAGTTTAAAAGAAACTGGTGAGTAAAAACCGGGTTCTAAGGCTTGTACAACATTCTCCAAGACTCTAAAAAGTCGCCTGAGTCCCCTTCACACCATGCATGCCCATTTGTTTGTGTATTAGTGGTTGTAAACACTTATATATACCCAGTCAAGTGATTAGCCTCAGGTGATACACAGAGATGTAACAAATTCTTCTATATACTTTAACTTGCACCTGTTTACCTGCAGTCTTCTTTTCTTTACATCTGTTTAAAGTGCAGAATTCATAAAGCTTGTCTGAGAGTTCAGAAAGAAAGGAGGCGGAGGGCTGAAATTACACTCTGAAGAGCTCAGTGAGAAGAATTCTGAAAGCTGATTGGAAGGGAGGGGAGGGAAGGGACACCCCCCCACACCTCCTCACAGCACTCAGGAACAGAGCTGAGGCTGTCAATCAGCTGGAGTTCCCTCCCCAGTCACTTGGTGTCAGGAAAACCTTTCAGAAGATAACAGGCAGCAGAAAGAAATTACACTTAATGAGACAAGTACACACTCTAAAGGGGTATGCTTTGTTCATATTTCATATCTGAGGTTAACAACACTTTAAAGAGGTCAATTCGCCCTGAAATTTCCCACTGATAATGCAATATACATGGTGCTTCTAGATATGAGGGAAAATTTTGCCACTACCCATGTGACAGTGCACAGGACTAGCAGCCAATATTTAAGGACCAATTCCTATTGTTTGAAATAGATGGAATTCTTTAAACTTAACTAAATAACTATGTAACAAACCCAAGCACTGTCACATGACATCCCTGCTCCCTCTTGGTTTCAACCCCAGCTGACCCCAAATATTAGTGCCAGCTGCAACAGAAAAAAGAGTGGTGGTGGAGCGCTGGAGAAGAATTGTTGAGTCAAGAGGCTTTTGCAGTAACTATCAAAAGAGGCAAAGTGACTATGGGGTCAATTCACTAATGTTTATCACATGAAATATTTGTATTCTATACAAAATTTCTTATGCAATATGTGAAGTGTGAATTCAATACAGGCAGTCGTCAGGTTACAAACAAAATGGGTTCTGTAGGTTTCTTCCTAAGTTGAATTTGTATGTAAGTTGGAAGAGGTAAATTTTTTAAGTGTAACTCCAGCCAAAAATATAATTTGTAAGTTTTTTGCATAGCATAGGGAAGGGTTAATACCCCTGTAATGTTTGTTTTGCTGTCTGTGCCCCTGTTCAGAAACTTTCATCTCATTTTCTGTCCCTGTGACAATTGGATTTTGAAAATTTAGAGTTGTTGTGGAAACAACCCAGATAGCGCCTTCTAAGCGAAAACTCGTTGGGCGGAGCTAGCGGTGTGACGTCAGCATACATGGGCCAATCGAGCAGTGTTACGGCCATGTTTGTGGGATGTTCGTTTGCCTTGATAATTCACTCAGTTTGTAAGTGCAATACTTGTTGTACTTATATGTTTTTTAATAAGCTATTATACACTAATGCACCATGAGCTCTCCTCCTTACCTTTGATATATACACATCTGTCAGGTTGGTTGAACTTATCAGGACTCCTAGGAACTGCTTAGGACCTAAGCACCTTTGATCCCCTTTGATACCTCACATGTTCCTGTAAGCAGCCTGTCTGCATGAGCACAGGGGTGGAAGTGAAGTGATATATATATATATATATATATATATATATAGATTTATGCCGCGTACACACGAGTGGACTTTTCGACCGGGCTGGACCGACGGACTATCCGACGGACTTTCGGCAGACTTCCAACCGACTTTCCCAATGAACGGACTTGCCTACACACGATCACACCAAAGTCTGATGGATTTGTATGTGATGACGTACGACCGGACTAAAATAACGAAGTTGATAGCCTGTAGCCAATAGCTGCCCTAGCGTCGGTTTTCATCCTTTGGACTAACATACAGACGAGCAGACTTTTTGATAGGAACTGGGTCCGGCGGAGTTTCGACGTAAAGATTTTATAACATGTTCCAAATCTAAAGTCCATCAGATTTTCGACAGAAAAAGTCAGCTGCAGGTCCGATGAAGCCAACACACAGTCAAATTGTCCGCCGGACTCGGTCCGTCAGACCAGTCCGGTTGAAAAGTCTGCTTGTGTGTACACGGTATTAGAGAATAAACCACCATGGAAAGTCATAAACAGTTGCCAACATCCCTACAAAGTGCAAAGTAGAGTACCCCCCCAGTACTAATGGGACTTTAACGGCAACTTGTATATAGTAAAAACTATAACGGCAACTTGTAAAAAGTATAGTAAAGTAAAAACTTTAATGGCAACTTGTAAAAAGTTTATAGTATTGTATAAGATGTATAGTTTTTATTTTAACATTCATAAAAGGTGTATACATCACCAAATAAAAATAAATCATCAGATGATAAAACAGCTGATACAAATGGGTATATACAACATGGTGACCATTGTCTTCTCTGTCACCATATACCCATTTGTATCAGATGTTTCATCATCTGATGATTTGTATTTATTTGGTGATGTATACACCTTTTTATGAATGTTAAAATAAAAACTATACATTTTATACAATACTATATTCTCTTTTCTTGACACAAGTTGCCGTTAAAGTCCCATTAGTACTGGAGGGCATTCTTTTACTTATATATAGAGATTAACTACAGTGGATGGTACAAGAGCACTTTCTTTTTCTTTACCTGGACGGACATTGTTTGGACTGTCATTTTATATTTTTCAATTCAACCTCATTTAGTGTCACCAGTAAATTTGTGTATATGAAAAATATAGGCATGATTCAATTCTTGCACATGTAATTTTGGTGTAGATTTCCTCTCACTTCCTGTTGTCTCCCTCCGTTTGTAAGTATGAGTCGTATGTAAGTTGGATGTTTGTAACTAGGGGACTGCCTGTACTGGTAAATACCGCATTTATGGTAATTGTAGGAGGTAAATATTGCTACAAATAAATAAATAAATAAACCAATAGTGCATTAAAGTGGTTGTAAAGCTTTTAAATAAAACTATAAGGAATTAAGCCTGTCTTAAGGCCCCCCTTTTCCTTGGGATTGTGGCAGTAGCGGTTTCTAGGCTCCCCGCTGTATTAAACAGCAGGAAAGCCTATGATTGGTTGTTCCAGGTCAGCTGAACTGGAACTTTCTGGAAGCTTAGGGCTCCTCTTTCAGTATAGGTCAGATGACCCCCTGGAATGTTATGGAATTTCTGAGTGTCCCTATATAAAGGGCTAGTCCGTAGGGTCCGTAGCCAGTCGCCTGAAGAGGATCAACCAGCGGAACTTCCCATCCCCCTTTCCCTGTCATGGCTATATTATGTGGTAGGGTCCCTCTTGTTAATTACCTAAGAGGGGATAGTTGTGTTAAATAAAATTGAAGTCTGATTATTTATTCAGCTTGAGTCTTAGTGGTTGAGTTATTCAATACTGAAATTAAATACATGTAATCATTTTGATATTTAATTAATCTGTTTGTAAACCAATAATAAAAGCCGCGGCTAAATTTTATCCAATACAAATGTTGATTAAGAAGAAGTTGGTTGTTTTGTGTGTTTTTTTTTTATGTCCAGGCGTTACTGCATGCGATCCCATAACAAACATGCCTATACTTACCTGCTCTATGCAATAGTTTTGCACAGAACAGCCCCGATCCTCTTCTTCTGGGGTCCCCCGCCAGCGTTCAATGCCCCTCCTCTTCATACTCGCTCCTGACTCAGCCAATTGCTCCCGCTGCTATCAATCTGTCCAATGGGAGCCACTGCACCTTGTCTGCTCATACAGCTGTCAGCCGGGAATTCCTAGCTGACAGCTGTATGAGCAGACAAGGTCAAAAACATAAAGAAAGGAGCGGGACAGTGTTAAAAATCATGGGTGTTATCCCATAATCTATACTATCCTTTGGATCTAGTTTGAATTTTAAGGGAGATCCCATGCCAAAAAAACAAAAAAACTAATTGCATGAGGCCCCACAAATTCCATATCAGCCACCTATATAAGCATGCATCTGTCAGGCAAGCAAAAGGAGGACGAGTGTGCGCCCCTTCCTTCCTGAACCATACTAGGCCATACATAGTACTCATAGTCAATTACAAAAAGTGATTAAATAAAAACACCCAAATCAAATAAAAAAAAAGTCCATCCATTGTCAATCACATTGTCCAGCGTTGCAGGTCCACTAAGACACTTCTAATCCCATTGCTTCCCTCACGTGGAATGACTTATCTGTGTCCTCACAATAAAGTAAACAAAGGAGAGAGGTCAAGGGTCAACTGATAAACGTGTAAGAATAATAATTGAAGCGCTTAACTCTATGATCAGAAAAAATGCATTGCTGTGCATCCCGCACATAAAATACAACCAGTGTAAAATTCAAATCAGTGTAAAATTCCAATTCTATTCCAAATATCACCATAAACTCATAAACAACTAAAAGGGTATATCGTGATTATTGCACAAAAATATATATGTGAAGGTGCTAAAACATCTAAGTAAAAAGATAATCATCCACCATAAAAGTAAAAACCTGAAATTAGGGTCATAGAAATAGGAGATAAATAGGTGATGTGATTTAAACAAGAAAAAAGTATATATAAAAGGACTGTTTAAAATGGAGATATAAATAGTGTTCCAACAATTGTGGTTTTCGATTGCTTAATTGGAGTGTCAGCTTTTTCATTTAGATCATTTCTTCCATCCACCTCCGTTTTCATCAAAGACAGCTTGCCACACCATTAGTTATATGTAACCCAAAGGAAACAATCATTGCGCAATGAACCCCATGTAGTACACCAGCAAAAACACACAGAGATTCACTCACATGCGCCCAGTAGTTATATGAACATATGAATCAAGCATTAGCAGTCAGCCACTGTGGTCAAGAGAAAGGATAGCTGCAGTGCACCGCTCTGTGTCAGTCTGCTAAATGTGATCTAGGCTCCTCCCACGCGTTGCGTCACCGTCACGTGACTTTTTCAAGGATCTTTGATCTTGAGAAAGTCAGGTGACGGTGACGCAACGCGTGGGAGGAGCCTAGATCGCATTCAGCAGACTGACACAGAGCAGTGCACTGCAGCGATCCTTTCTCTCGACCACAGCGGCTGACTGCTAATGCTTGATTCATACGTTCATATAACTACTGGGCGCATGTGAGTGAATCTCTGTGTGTTTTTGCTGGTGTACTACATGGGGTTCATTGCGCAATGATTGTTTCCTTTGGTTTACATATAACTAACAGTGTGGCAAGCTGTCTTTGATGAAAACGGAGGTGGATGGAAGAAATGATCTAAATGACAAGCTGACACCCCAATTAAGCAATCGAAGACCACAATTGTTGGAACACTATTTATATCTCCATTTTAAACAGTCCTTTTATATATACTTTTTTCTTGTTTAAATCACATCACCTATTTATCTCCTATTTCTATGACCCTAATTTCAGGTTTTTACTTTTATGGTGGATGATTATCTTTTTACTTAGATGTTTTAGCACCTTCACATATATATTTTTGTGCAATAATCACGATATACCCTTTTAGTTGTTTATGAGTTTATGGTGATATTTGGAATAGAATTGGAATTTTACACTGGTTTGAATTTTACACTGATTGTATTTTATGTGCGGGATGCACAGCAATGCATTTTTTCTGATCATAGATTTAAGCGCTTCAATTATTATTTTTACACGTTTTTATGAGGGATTATTGAGCACCTTTTATTGATAGCAGCCTTTCTTATATATGATCAGTTTATATTTTATATATTATATAATTCTAATTTTTGGTTTGTGGCTATTTTAATCATCACAGCGCTTTGTATTTTTCACAATTTATCAAGGGTCAACTGAGTCATGCCATTTTAGGTCAATGACTTCACCCACACTTTATTTAATTAATGGTGGTGATCCGGAGATGTCAGTTCAAGGGAAACAATGGGATTGGATGTGTTTTGGTGGACATTGAGGTTGTTTTGCTTTCAGGCAGGTCAGCAGCCATAATTTATCATGATTGACATGGATCTGCATCACTGGATGAAATGATTGACTATGGATGTAGATCGTGGGACTTTTTTTAAATAATTGTTTTTTAAGAAACAAATGTTTCGGTGTTTTTGTATTTCTAAGGTACATTCTTTTTTGGAAATAAGTAGAAGTACTGTGTACCCGTCACCTATTCATGTTGGTATCTGGGGGCCCCCTTATTGGTAAAGAAGGATTTTCCAGATTCCGATAAGCCCTATGGCCGCAGACCCCCCACACTCAAATGGTCAGGGTTGTGGGGAAGAGGCCTTTGTCTTCATCGACATGGGGACAAGGTGCTTTGCCAGAGGGTCTCCCCCTGACAAGGTACCCCCCCGTTGAAGGCATGTGGCCAGTTATGGTTCGCGTTGGGGGTATGAACACTTCTGTCGTCGCCCCCTTTTTCCTTGCCCGCCAGGGTGCATGCTTGGATAAAGGTATGGTATTTGGGGAGAGTCCTCACTAGTAACCCACCAGAATGTCAACTTTAAAAATCTTTGTTTTAAGTTTTTGCCCCTATACTGCTATCGTTACAAGCCGGTTGAAGTTATTATCTGCACTGAATAATATGTTTTATAACCTATTTTAAGACCAAGGTCTTATACCAGATACTGTTAAATCATTTTTCAACACTAGTTCTGGGAGATGCTCTATCGAGATTATAACATACAGACATAGTTCCATGTTGTTTAACCTAATGGGAAGTCTTTAAGTGTTCATTTGGTTTATGGTTGCATATGTGTATTGTTACTAGAATTATATTTAGTCAAAATCTATCCATTTTTTGATTACTTGAGCCCTTTTGTTTTTGTAGCGTTAATTTTTTTGATTAATCTTTGGTAATAAAATTTTGGTCTTAGGATAAACGGGGGAAAGATTTCCTTTATAAAGCATTAGGTCTATAAAGGACGATAAATTCCATACAGTTCAGGTTATAAACATGTAAAAAATCACTTCAGAGACACATAAGCGATATAAAAGCTTGTGTTATCTCTGCTGTCAGTCTGCATTGTTCCCTATATAATGGAAGATAAAGTTGCAGCAATATAATTTTTAGTAGTGATTGTATTTTATTCTCAATATAAATAATCTGTGTTCAAGGTGAAGAATAACCACTTCCATACCAGGCACTTTCCCTGCTTCCTGCCCAGGACAATTTTTAGCTTTCAGAGTTGTCGCACTTTGAATGACAATTGCGCGGTCATGCAACACTATACCCAAACTAAATTTTTATAATTTTTTTCCCACAAATAGAGCTCTGCAGCGCTGGAAGGAAGTTCACCTCTCCCCCCTCCCTCCCTGCAATCTTCTGGGACACGTCACAGGTCCCAGAAGATTACCTGACCATTCACAGTGCGCAGCGCAGCTTGTGCATGCGCAGTGCACACCCGGGTGTGAAGCCACAGTCGGGTGCCCACAGTTAGAACGTCGGCGCCAAGGAGAGGAAGGGGAAAGGAACGGGACTTTGTGAGCCTGCATTACTGGACCGTGGGACAGGTGAGTGTCTGATTTTTAAGTTGGAGGAAGTGGGACCTGGGTGCCTGAAAACTGGGTATTCGCCCCCCCCCCCAAACGAAAATGACATGCCAAATGTGGCATGTCAGGGGGGTCACCATCACGTTCCATTTATGGGTGGAACTCCATGTTAAACAGCAATTTATCTGCCAGAATTTAGCAGAAAAAACATCTCTAATATTACAATACACTATACTGTAAAAAGTATTGGGACACCTGCCTTTACACGCACATAAATTTTAATGGCATCCCAGTCTTAGTCCGTAGGGTGCAATATTGATTTGGCCCACCCTTTGCAGCTATAACAACTTCAACTCTTCTGAAAAGGCTGTCCACAAGGTTTAGGAGTGTGTCTATGGGAATGTTTGACCATTCTTCCAGAAGCACATTTGTGAAGTCAGATATTGATGTTGGATGAGAAGGCCTGGCTCACAATCTCTGCTCTTACTCATCTCAAAGGTGTTCTATCGGATTGAGGTCAGGACTCTATGCAGGTCAGTCAAGTTCCTCCACCAAAAAGTCACTCATCCATGTCTTTATGGACCTTGCTTTGTGCATTGGTGCGCAGTCATGTTGGAACAGGAAGGAGCTATCCCCAAACTGCTCTCACTAAGTTGGGAGCATGAAATTGTCCAGAAGGTCATGGTATGCTGACGCCTGAAAGGTCCCTTTCAAGCCAAGCCAGGCCAAGCCCAACCCCTGAAAAACAACCCCACACCATAATCCCCCCTCCAACAAATGATTTGGACCAGTGCACAAAGCATGGTCCATAAAGACATGGATGAGCGAATTTGGGGAGGAGGAACTTGATTGGCCTGCACAGTTGCCTGACCTCAAACTGATAGAGCACCCTTGGGATGAATTTGAGTGGAGACTGAAAGTCAGGCCTTCTTGTCCAACATCAGTACCTGACCTCACAAATGCATTTCAGGAAGAATGGTCAAACATTCCCATAAACACACGTCTAAACCTTGTGCCAGCCTTCCCAGAAGAGTTGAAGCTGTTATAGCTGCAAAGGATGGGCCAACTCAATATTGAACCATACAGACTAATGCCCCGTACACACCGTCAGACATTGATCGGACATTCCGACAACAAAATCCATGGATTTTTTCCGACGGATGTTGGCTCAAACTTGTTTTGCATACACATGGTCACACAAAGTTGTTGGAATTTCCGATCGCCAAGAACGCAGTCACGTTCACCACATACGACGAGACTATAAAAGGGCAGTTCAAAACCAAGTGCGGCACCCTTTGGGCTCCTTTTGCTAATCTCGTGTTAGTAAAAGTTTGGTGAGAGACGATTTGCGCTTTTTCAGACTTGTGGTTTTCAGATCGTTTTCTGCTGTTCAGTTTGTGCTTGTGGGTTTGTATCTGGTCTTCAGTGCGTGCAACGAGTTACGCGTGACTCTGTAATTGTGTTCTTGTTCGTTCGTTACTGTTTTTCAGGTCGCTCTTCACAGGCCTTGCTGTTCTTCAGTGCGTTCTGTTACTCTGTTCTGAGCAGCCAACCGTTTGCGTATACGTACTCCTCGTAGAGTTCGTGCTGTGCGGGGGCTTGGTGTTGGGGTCCTTACCTTGACACAAGTCCAGTCCATGAACAGGGTGGGGAGGAGTTCATGGACCAAGAATTGGTTGCTCCAGCGTGACCAGTTCTGTCATATGCCTTTGCTCCGTGAGAGCCGTGAGAATAATCTTGATGATTTCAGGAACTTTCTCCGGATGACGGACCACGTATTTCACCGTTTGTTGGCTTTGCTGACCCCCTATATCAGCAGGCAGGATACCTGCATGAGGCAAGCCATCACTCCGGAGCAGAGGCTCATCGCCACCCTGCGGTACTTGGCGACGGGGAGAAGCCCTCAGGACTTGAAGTTCTCGACAGGCATCTCCCCCCAGGTTCTGGGGATCATTATCCCGGAGACCTGTTCTGCCATCATCCAGGTCCTGCAGAAGGATTATATTAAGGTAAGATTTATCCTTTAATATCACATTTTAAAGTATAGAATGTTTGCTAATGTATTGTATTTCTTTCCTCATTCCCTAATTTCCATGATTGGAATATGCTGTGAATGTCCCCTTTGTCCTCATGCATGCTGGAAATTTAGTATTTTGTCAGCTCCATAGTAATGTTTTACCCTAAAAACCCCCTAAAATGTAGAAATTTGTGATGTGTGTTTGAAATTCTGGCAGAGTGCCAGAGGCTTTTTTTTTGTGTTCCAAAATCATTTGGAACCCCCCCCCCCACTGCTAACTCAGCTGATACCAATCCACTATCTGCTGACTTTGGCAAACCCATACACACCATACCCACCTCTTTAGTGGTCATATTTATGGATGAATTCCCCAAAGCATGTAGTGCAAGGGCCTGCCTGAAAACTTACAAATGGTACTGTTTAAAGTTTTTGTATCCTATTATTATCTTGATAGGTAATAGCAGAATGTAAAAATGTGCTTCCATTTGTACAGTGTGTATTTTTATCTTTGTATTATGACACTTCTTACCTGTTCAGTGGGCTGCCAATAGTGTAAAGTAAGGAGGGGCTGGCCAAAGTAATACACATTATTTAGGCATTCGTCTCTCAATGAAGTGGAGAGGGTTACCTGTCCCAAAAGTACCCCCCCCATAAAATTTAGCAAATGGCCCATGGGGGGGGAGGGAATCTGATAGGTGGACCTTATACCTTTGTCTTTAAATACTCCCTAAAATAAATGTTATACTGATGTTGGCCAAGAATGTTTGTGTCTAATCTGCTTTCCATGTTTATGTGCAAAATGATTAATTTTCTTTTCTTGTTTGACTCCACAGTTTCCTTCCATGCCACAGGAATGGCAGACTGTGGCCTCCCACTTTGCCCAGCTGTGGGACTTTCCTAACTGTGGAGGGGCAATTGATGGGAAACACGTCCACATCATCCCACCACCCAATTCGGGGTCATACTATTACAACTACAAGGGGTTCAATAGTATTGTGAGCGGG
Organism: Aquarana catesbeiana; assembly: GCF_042186555.1. Lineage (NCBI taxonomy): Eukaryota > Metazoa > Chordata > Amphibia > Anura > Ranidae > Aquarana > Aquarana catesbeiana. The sequence goes on along the minus strand of NC_133326.1, from coordinate 483,223,403 downwards.
GGTGTCGGCTACTTATGAGTTCCTGTATGTGGACGTGGGGAAGAATGGCCGGATGTCCGATGGTGGAGTCATCGCCCATACAGAGTTCTACAGGCATCTCTAGAATGGCAACTTGGACTTGCCACCTCCAGAAGACAATGTGGAAGGACTCCCATTCTTCGTTGCGAATGAAGCGTTTGCGCTGGGGGACCATCTTATGCGGCCATTTTCTATGAGGACCCTTACCCCAGACCAGAGGGTTTTTAATTACCGGCTGGCCAGAGCAAGAATAGTGGTGGAGAACACATTTGGAATCATGGCCAGCCGGTTCTGCCTATTTCTTACACCCATACACATGGCGGAGTATAAACTGAATCATATCATCCTGGCGTGCTGTGTTCTCCACAACTTTTTAAGGCAAAATTCTGCCAACTATGCTGCCTCAGATGGGCCTGAGGCCGGAATTCCTGGATCTGAAACAACCCTGACGGCGCTTGAGGCTGGCCGTCCTGGCTTGCCTCCCCATAGTGCCCGCGAGGTCCATCTTAGCTACCTTGAATACTTTGCGGGTAGGGGGGCCATCAATATGCCAGACAATGTATGATACATTTTTCAAATTAAAAAGCATTTTAACTACTAAAATCTTTGGTGACATTAACTGCTTGTGTTTCTTTTAGCTGACCCTGACAGAAATGTGGGGAGTCCTGAAAATGGCGTGATTGTGTAACATAAAAAAGCACTGTTGGGTTTTATTTACTAAAGTAAAATCCACTTTGCACTACAAGTGCACTTGAGACTGCACTGAAACGGCACTTGTAGTGCAAAGTGAATTTGCCCTTAGGAAATAACCACCATTGTCACTGAAAACCAGTTTTACCACCACAAAATTTGAGGAGCATTGAAACAATAATCCACACATTCTTGAGTATCAATCTTTTTAATACCAGCACAATCACATGTGCATTTATAAAAGGTTTTTTAAACAAACCAACATGTTTGTTGTATAACAATTTTTGGCTCACATTAATAGAAGTAGAAATGTCCATTTAAGGTAAAACAGGCATGTTTAAAACCAACAAGAAATACACAAATCTGGAACTTACAAAGTTCAACTTTTGTAGACATTGAAGGCAATATCAGACATGAGTATTTATAAACTGTGTTTGATATTGCGTTCAGATGGGGTGAAGTCACCCCTGGAAAAGCCAAATTTTGAAGATGCACACAAATTGCTGAATGTCAACATGTGCTAGATGCCATCACGGGGGATCTAGGGACGTGTTTTGGGGGTGCAACCCCTTCCTCACAGCTACTTTATTATTGAGGAAGGGGGTTGCACCCCCAAAACGCCTACATTGATCTCCCGTGATGGCAGATAGCACATGTTGACACAGTGTGTGCGTCTTCAAAATTTGGCTTTTCTATAAAATGTCAAAAAATGTAACAAATTCTTCCATTACAAATACCACCAAAAAGTCTTTTAAACTCTCCCTAAAACATCAATGATGTTCTTCATTTTGTTTTTAACCTCATTGATGTTTTTCTGGATGTTTTCCAAGTCCCTATTACACCCCATGATCTCCCCGATCAGGATCTGGGCACTCTCACTGGTGAAATGACCTGGATCCACAACATCACGATCACCTACAAAAATAAATAACCCCCCCCCCATGTATTAGAAATATGCCGGCATCCATCTCTTACCTGAGCCTGTGGTCGCAGACATGCACCTGTAGTGGGGACTAGTTCCACCACGTCTCCTTCTTCCTCCTCCTGCTCTGCTTGGCTTTGGGGGATTTCCCCTTCTTCCAGAGGTGGGGTGTCTGTGGTCTCCTCTGATGAGGGGTGTCCTCCAAGTCTTTTCTCCCCTATGTCTAAAAAAAAATAGGTATACTTAGCACACAGATATTTGATGGCAGAAATAGGAATATGAAACATTGCTTGGAAGTGGGGTGCAATTGTCTGTTTGGTCACAGTTACAAGATTAAGAAATATTGTTTTCCTTTGTCAAGCTTGAATACTTACCTGTTTTGTACAAGCTTCACAGATGGAGACACCCCTGGAGCACCTGTGTGGGCCCCCCAATAAAAAGGGTGTTCTTGTGTCCCACACTAGTGCTCCGGCGTCCAGATCTGTAAACAGCTGCTGAGTGTCCTCTCCTTATACAGAATCTAGTTTGCATTACATTCTAGTTACAAACCCATCTAGACTCCAAAATTATTTTAAGAGAAGTAGGCCAGAAAAAAGGTATTCAAATGCATTTGGCCAAAACAATGGGGTTTTCTATGCCGAACAAACAATGTTTCATACGAACGAACAATGTGCCCATTAACATGAAAGTTGCCATTTTAAACTGTACAACAGTAAAGAAAAGTACATGGAGCAGCACGAACGTTATAAAAATAAAGAATAGGAACACAGGACAAGTATTTACTTTTTTGCAGCACTCTCCTGATCCTTCTGTACTGCTCATGCTCCCTTAATTTGAGGTCCGACCACCGCTTCCTCAGTTGATCTTTCGATCGTCGTACCCCAAAATTCCGGTGCAGACTCTTTACTACTTTCGCCATGATCTTGGCCTTTCTGACATTGGGGTTGGGGTAAGGTCCATACTTCCCGTCATATTCGGCCCTCTTCAGAATGTCGACCATCTCCAACATCTCCCCAAAGGACATATTCGATGCCTTAAATTGTCTCCTCTGGGATCGTGACATTTCAGGCTCCGGGCTTTCCTCCTCCTCGTTGCTGTAATTAGCAAGCACCTGTTGTGTCTCCAACATGTGCTCTTCCCCCACTGCGCCGAACGAGAAGGGGCGGGGAATAGACTAGAAAGAATGTCAGGGGCGGGCGGAGTTTCACGCATGTGCAGTGTATATAAAGCGTAACACGCGTGCGTAGTACGTACGATCTGTGAGAGGAGGAAGGAGTATCGGAGGCGCTGATCGTGATAACGAAGGTAAGATCTAAACTTGGGCCTATACTGCTTCTAGATTGAGGCCTATATTGTAACAAGATTAGGAGAGTTTCGCATGACATTAGGGTTTGTCTTGTGTTGTGTCTTGGAGATAAAATGGATGGCTTCAATGACCACAACTTCCTCCCCCTGTTCATAGATAAATACAGGGAGCTGCCCTGTCTGTGGCAGGTCAAACACCCACATTATAATCATAAACAAAAGAGGCAGGCAGCGCTGGAGAAACTGCTGGAGTTGGTGAAGGCGGTGGTCCCCACGGCAACCATCCCCTATTTAAAAGCCAAAATTGGTGGCCTGAGGAGCACTTATCTAAGGGAGCGCAAGAAGGTCACGGATTCCCAGAGATCCGGAACTGCAGCAGATGACGTTTATGTCCTCAGGCTGTGGTACTATGAGAGACTTCGTTTTCTGTCAGACCAGACTGAAGTCAGGGAATCCCTCTCCACTCTTCCTTCCACTCTTCCTTCCACCCTATCTTCCACCCCAGCTGAAGCTTCCAATGTCCAACCTGGGACTTCCAGCCAGGAAGAAATGGAGGAGCTCAGCTGGAGCCAGGTATAGCATTGTTCTACAGATTTCTGGTCAATAAATAAATGATGTTTATTAGATGTTATTATTGATCACTAATTGCTGATTTCATAAAGTGTTTTACATATCAATAGACAGTAGTGGGCAAAAATAATTGGGACAAGAATGAAAAATGCTGGGCTCAGAATGATAGTCTGTTATATTTGTTAACTTTCAATTAGCAACAGACATGAGATGAAAATTGTGTGTGATTGATGAGGAAAAAACTAAAACTATGTCCCTTTTTCATACACAGGAAGACCTTAACCGAATCGCAGGTTCCTCCCCTCCGCCTTCCAACCAAAAGACCCGGGAAGGGGAGTCACGTGCAGGATTCAGCACTCAGGCTGATTAAGGAGGCTTCTGTGTCCCTCAGAGCCTTACCCACTCCTGAAGAGGCCTTTACCTGCATGGCTGGCACAAAACTGCAGGGCATGCAGGAGGGCCAATGCCTCATGTGTGAGGACCTTCTTTATAAAGTTGTGACTAAGGGGGTGAGGGGCGAAATCACACCCAAAACCCACCTGTGTGAGTTGGACCATCCTCCTCCTCCTCCTGCCACAACTCCACCACCAGAGCCACAGCGTGGAAGGAAGCGTGGAAGGAAGACCAGAGAGTGATGACCTGGGTTCAGTCTGGTCTGACAAAAGATGCAGGCTCTTGTATGACCACAGCCTGGGGACACAGATGTCATCTGCTGCTGTTCAGGATCTCTTGGACTTCTGGACCAGACTGCACTCCCTTATATATGGACTCCTCAGGCCACCAATTTTGCAGTAAAATAATTGATGTGTGCCCAGGGGGCCAAAGGCTTCGCCAATTTCTGCTGTTTCTCCAGCGTTGCCTCCCTCTTTGTTTGGTTCGGATTCCTTAATAAAGGAATTTTTGTTTCAATTATAATTGCCTATGTGTGTTTTCCTTCAAAAAGGATAGTTTGTTTGTGAGGAGGCAGATACATTTCAAAAATACAATGTGAAATTAACAAGAGACACCAAGACCAAGCAATCTCCTTGAGATTAAATAATATAAGATAATAATGGTGTTGTAGTAACTTGACACACAAAACACACCCAAAAATATTCTGGAGTAAAAAAAAAAAAATAAATGAAAAAAACACGATCAGGCTTGAAAAAAATACAAACCCAAAAATATAAACATATTGCTTTTTTGTCAGATGTGACAAATCAAAATATATTGATGAAATCATGATAAATAATAAAGAAAGAAGTTTGTAAGAACTCTGTGTGAATATGAGCAGCAAAACAACTTAATTCTTCTCACATTATAAAGAAGAAGAGAGTGTGCTGCATTAAACAATTTTAAACATTGCAGCCTGATGAAAGTGCTATATCCATTCCGAACGCTAATTTTACCAGACCGAGCTGTTCCGTCTCGGAAATTCTTCTGAGCATGCGTGACACTTTGTGCGTCGGAATTGTCCACACACGGTCGGAATTGACACGATCGGATTTTGTTGTCGGAAAATTTTATAGCCTGCTCTCAAACTTTGTGTGTCCGAAAATCCGATGGAAAATGTCCGATGGAGCCCACACATGGTTGGAATTTCCGACAACACGCTCCGATCGCACATTTTCCATCGGAAAATCTGACCGTGTGTACGGGGCATTAGACTGGGATGCCATTAACCACTTGACCCCCGATTTACCCCCTAATGACCAGGGTATTTTTTGTGATACATCACTGCATTATTTTTACTGACAATTGTGCTGTTGTGCGACGTTGAACCCAAACAAAATTGATGTCCTTTTTTTTCCCACAAATAGAACTTTCTTTTGATGGTATTTGATCACCTCTGCGTTTTTTTTGTGCTCTAAACAAAAGAAGACTGACAGTTTTGAAAAAAAAAACAATATTTTTTACTTTCTGATATAAAACATATCCAAAAAAAATTATAAAAAAAAGTATTTATTAGTTTAGGCCAGTATGTATTCTTCTACATATTTTTGTTAAAAAAAAACACCCCAATAAGCGTATATTGTATGGTTTGCACAAAAGTTATAGCATCTACAAAATAGGGGATAGATTTATGGCATTTGTATAATTTATTTTTTTTACTAGTAATGGCAGTGATCAGCGATTTTTAGTGGGACTGCGACATTGCGGCGGACTGGTCGGACACCTAACTGACATTTTAACATTTTTTGGGGAACATGGGAACATTAGTACAGTGATCAGCGCTAAAAATATGCACTGACATTGTACTAATGGCACTGGCAGGGAAGGGGTTAACATCAGGGGCGATCAAGGGGTTAAATGTGTTCACTGTTTGGGGGTTAGAATGTGTTCTAACTGTATGGGGGTCTGTGTGACTGGGGAAACACACAGATCCCTCTTCGTGCTTAGCAGGAAGACAGATCTCAGTGTCATCCCCTGACAGAATGGAGATCTGCCTTGTTTAATTCGGCAGATCCCCATTCTGGCTCTGCGGGAAATGATCGCGGGCTTCTGGAGGACATCAAGTCCGCCGGACACGCCGATTGGCTCCCCCTCTGGCCAATCCGAGCGCGCTCATGCCGGCGAATTTTAGTGTGCGAATTGCCGTCGGCAAGTCGTTGAAGTTCATGAGTGTATAAAGGCAGGTGTCCCAATACTTTTGACAATATAGTTTATATATGCACGTTTATGGGCAACATGAGCGTATTGCACTTGAGCATAAATACATTCTAGTGGCTAGAATGCTAATTCATTCTACCCTTTGGAATAAATGTATTCATATACATGGGTGTTTATGCTCATACATGGGTCTTTCTCTGGTCAAAAGCTCCTCTCAGAATGTGCCTTTGGTGTTTTTTTTTTGCCTTCAGATACTCCCATAAACACCTATGTGTGCATGGCCAAATAGGGTAACGTAGAGGTGTTTTTACAGGCTGAAAAAAACCCCACAGAATGCCTATATACAGTAAGCAGTGTTTTTTAAGCTCTGTGTGCATGAGACCTTAACGTGGTTGTAAAAGCTCAAGGTTTTTTACCTTCATGCAATGCATGAAGGTAAAAAAACTTTTGTATTACTAATACTCACCTGAGCTTACTAATAATCACCTGAGCTTCCTCTCGATCCAGCGATGTGCACGAGAGCTGAGCTTCTCCCGGGTCTCTCATTCCTCACTACCTGAAACAGCAGGGGAATCCATTGGCTCCTGCTACTTTCAATCTCAGCCAGTGAGTCATTGAAGAGAGAGCAAGGGCAGGGCTCTGTGTGTGTTATGGGCACATCACCAGTGCCCACAGAGCAAGCAGCTTGCTAATGGGGGCACTGGCTGCACAAGGGGAGCCAGGAGTGCCGGCCGGGGATCCGATAAAAGCAGGATCGGGGCTTCTCTGTCAAATCCTCTGCACAGAGCAGGTACAGTAAGTATAACATGTTTGTTATTTTATTTTTATTTTTTTTAAAGATCCTTTAATACCACTTTATTGTTTAGATTTGTGAGCTCACAACAAAGGAGGGGGGAAAAACAGAACTAATGAAGACCCCTTCCCCTTAGGGAAAGGGAGACTTGACTGCTGGCAGCATGGTATCTCCATGGGTGTTAACCTAACACAGGGAGGTTAAGTGGCTCCATTAGGAGTGGCCCCTAAGACCTGAGGTGACAAGGTGGAGCCTGAACTCTAGAAAAAGTCTGTGCTGGGGTACATCCCACTGCTCTGAGTAGATTCAGCTGTCACAAGAATTGCCCACCCTCCTGTTGTGATGCCCGTCACAGCTTTATTGGCATTTTTGATCTTGCCAGCAATTACTGTTGCTTTATTGGCTATGCCCTCAAGTTCAATTCTGGGGTCAGTGTAATGCTTGTCCATCACTGATGGTAAAGACAGGCCTCTTAGACTAGGTGAGTTTATGTCATATGGATGCTGACAACATAACTGTGGCTGGCATTGTTGTTTGGTACATTTGGAAAGCTCAGTAAAGCTGTGGTCTTGCTCTCTATATATATACTGTATATAGATATATATATTTTTTTGGGGGGAGGGGGCTAGGTATTGGTTTATTAGTTGGTCCTAAATAAGCCTATGCTTCTCAGCAGTCATGAGCAAAACTCTCATTCATTTGTTCTTGAGCACTCTACATAATATGAAAGCAGCAGGTGCAAATAAAGTTTCATCTTTGCATCCACTTCCTCTCCTACAGTACAAATCACCATCCTATCAATATGTGATCTGTGTATTAACCCCTTCATCTTCCTTATCCTACACATTAACCTCTCATTTCTCGCTGTATGTGATCTGTACATTGCGCCTTCACCACCTCTTCCTTCTGTGCATGACCTTTATGCGCTGTCTCTAGTGCACCCCGTTACTTAGCTCCATACAGTAAAAAATATAAAGTGGTTACTAAACACAACTAACTGAAAGTTCTATATGTCTCAAATAATAGTATAAAATTCATTGGGGTAGTATGTTGCATGACCAAGTAGTTATCAAAGTATCACAGCACTGAAAACTGAAAAAAGTGCCTAGCAATGAAGGGGTTATTACAGGCTGGTACTCAGTTGGTTAAAGGGGTTGTGAACCCTTGAGAGTTTTCACCTTAATGCATTCTAAGCATTAAGGTAAAAAACCTTTTGTAGTGCAGCAGCCCCCCTTTTACTCACTTGAACCAGATCGTTCCAGCGACAAGGAAGAGCAGAGCAGCTCCAGTCACTGTCTCGGGTTCTCATTGGCTGGATTAATAGCAGCAGGAGCATTGGCGGGCGGGGGGCAGGGCCGATTCCTGCTGTCTGTGTCAATGGATGCAGCAGCAGGACTCGGGAGCACACCCGCACGAGTGCTCTCAGGAGATGCGGGTCTCTGTGGGGGCATTCGAGAAGAGGAGGAGCCTGGAGTGCGGCTGGGGGAACCCAGGAGAGGAGGACCAGGGTCCTCTGTACAAAACTCTTGCACAGAGGTAAGTTTGACATGTTTGTTATTTAAGAAACACAAAAAAAAACGATCCTTTACAATCACTTTAATGATGAACATACATAATGTTTCTATCCAATGTAAAGAAGTATTTTGCCTTGTTACAAACTATTAGCAGACATTTCCAGCATTATCTTTTATGAAGGCCACTTACAGAGGTATAATTATAGGGATTGCCCAAATATCAGAAATGATGTACTTTAGAAACTCAAAATGAAATTCTTAAAAAAAGAAAGATTAACAATGCAGTTTGAACCCTATTTGAAAATTACTTTGAAAACGTAGAGTGCTTCACTATGATGGTAAAATGAACCACACATCTGATATGTATCAATCTGAACCATGGTGTGCTAAATAGCACTTAAAGTGGTTGTAAAGGCTCAAGATTTTTTTACCTTCATGCATTATAATCATGCAGGCAGAAAACCTTCTTTTTGTGTGCAGCAGCCTCCCAAAACCCCCCTAATACTTACCTGAGCCCCATCTCGATCCAGCAATGTGCACAAGAGCAGTGGCTCTCCTAGGTCTCTTCATCTTCATTGGTTAGGACAGCAGCGGGAGCCATTGGCTTCCGCTACTGTCAATCACAGCCAGTGAGCCGATGAGGAGAAAGGAGCAGGGGTGAGCCGTGATCTGTGTGTAAATGGACACAGGGGAGTTCTGGCTTTAAGGGGGAGAAGAGAAAAGGTGTACAAAAATATTGAATGCTGTGCATGAAGGTAAAAAAACTTTTGTATTACTAATACTCACCTGAGCTCCCTCTCGATCCAGCGATGTGCACGAGAGCTGAGCTTCTCCCAGGTCTCTCATGCCTCACTACCTGAAACAGCAGCGGAATCCATTGGCTCCTGCTACTTTCAATCTCAGTCAGTGAGTCAATGAAGAGAGAACGAGGGCAGGGCTCTGTGTGTGTTATGGGCGCATCACCAGTGCCCGCAGAGCAAACAGCTTGCTAATAGGGGCACTGGCTGAAGAAGGGGAGCCAGGAGTGCCGGCCGAGGATCCGATAAAAGCAGGATCGGGGTTTCTCTGTCAAATCCTCTGCACAGAGCAGGTACAGTAAGTATAACATGTTTATTATTTTATTTTTATTTTTTTTAAAGATCCTTTAATGCCACTTTATTGTTTAGTTTTGTGAGCTCACAACAAAGGAGGGGGGAAAAACAGAACTAATGAAGACCCCTTCCCCTTAGGGAAAGGGAAACTTGACTGCTGGCAGCATGGTATCTCCATGGGTATTAACCTAACACAGGGAGGTTAAGTGGCTCTGTTAGGAGTGGCCCCTAAGACCTGAAGTGACAAGGTGGAGCCTGAACTCTAGAAAAAGTCTATGCTGGGGTACATCCCACTGCTCTGAGTAGATTCAGCTGTCACAAGAATTGCCCACCCTCCTGTTGTGATGCCCGTCACAGCTTTATTGGCATTTTTGGTCTTGCCAGCAATTGATGTTGCTTTATTGGCTATGCCCTCAAGTTCAATTCTATGCCTATTCTAAAAAAAAAAGAAAGATTAACAATGCAGTTTGAACCCTATTTGAAAATTACTTTGAAAATGTAGAGTGCTTCACTATGATGGTAAAATGAACCACACATCTGATATGTATCAATCTGAACCATGGTGTGCTAAATAGCACTTAAAGTGGTTGTAAAGGCTCAAGATTTTTTTTACCTTCATGCATTATAATCATACAGGCAGAAAACCTTCTTTTTGTGTGCAGCAGCCTCCCAAAACCCCCCTAATACTTACCTGAGCCCCATCTCGATCCAGCAATGTGCACAAGAGCAGTGGCTCTCCTAGGTCTCTTCATCCTCATTGGTTAAGACAGCAGCGGGAGCCATTGGCTCCCACTACTGTCAATCACAGCCAGTGAGCCGATGAGGAGAAAGGGGCAGGGGTGAGCCATGATCTCTGTGTAAATGGACACAGGGGCTTTCTGGCTTTAAGGGGGAGAAGAGAAAAGGTGTACAAAAATATTGAATGCTGTGGGAAAAAAGTCTGTCATATAGAGATTAGCCAAAAGTTTATGACCTAGAGTGGGATTACAAGCAGCCTTTCCATTCTGTGTTTTCTACTTACAGGGCCTTGCAAAAGTATTCCCCCATGGCTTTTTACCTATTTTGTTACATTACAGCCTTTAGGTCAATGTTTTTTTAACCTGAATTATATGTGATGGATCAGAACACAATGGTCTAAGTTGAATTAAAAAAAATATATGTAAAACTATTTATCAGAACTAAAAAAATGATAATTGGCATGTACGTATGTATTCCCCCCCATTTGTTATGAAGCCCATAAAAAGCTCTGGTGCAACCAATTACCTTCAGAAGTCACATAATTCGTGAAATGATGTCCACCTGTGTGCAGTCTAAGTGTCACATGATCTGTCATTACATATACACACATTTTTGAAAGGACCCAGAGACTGCAACACCTAAGCAAGAGGCACCACTAACCAAACACTGCCATGAAGACCAAGGAACTCTCCAAATAAGTAAGGGACAATGTTGTTGAGAAGTACAAGTCAGGGTTAGGTTATAAAATATCCAAATCTTTGATGATCTCTAGGAGCACCAACAAATCTATCATAACCAAATGGAAAGAACATGGCACAATGGCAAACCTGCCAAGAAACGGCCGCACATCAAAACTCATGGACCGGGCCAGGAGGGCATTAATCAGAGAGGCAGCACATTATGAAATACTTACCTTAGATCGAAGCTCCCGCAGTGGTCCCAGCACACCACTGTGGCCGGTGGCATGTCTCCCTGAGTTATTTCCAGGTGATTGACCAGAGCCGGAGGAAAAAGCAGAGCGACAAGAGAGACAAGCTCATCACCGACTTTACCATTCCCAATCGGTTTGAGAAAGGACACAATCAAACACCAAGCCTTTCCAGAACTAAAAAAGGAAAAAAACAAGGAAGAGTGAAAAATCCATAAAAGAATGACAAATATCCGTGTCTAGGCGGTATAGGATCAGTCTGATGGCCAGAATCGCTGCATCCATTTCCTCTGAGCCCAGGTCATCCTGAACCCACATCAGCCTGTGATTGGATAGTTAAAAGAGAAGCAGCACAGTGATGAGCTCATCTCTCAGTCACTCTGCTTCCTCCTCCTGTTAGCATGCTTCTTGTCATCACATTATCCAATTGGCTTTTTATGCTGCTTCTTCTTACGCATCAGCCCTGCTCCAAGAGAAAGTGAAAGAGGTTGTTACCAGTCTGTCCCTGTATCTCCAGCCTATCTGAAGGAAGGTTTGAAGTGGAGGGGTGTAAACCCAGGAATCCATCTGTTTTTTTCCAAAGCGGATTTTGACTTGCTGTAAAAAGAGGTCAAACACCTGCAGAGAGTTGCCATCTACCTCATGAGCACTCATGGTGAAGCACTCCATTCAGAAGCACTTTTTTTATGTTTTAAAAGTTATGCATTTGGTGTTGGGTTTTGTCACATTGGACTCTTTGGTTTGCATTTTATTTACCATATATGACACTCAATGTGTATATGTATTGGCACATGCTATATCACTTGCTCACTGTATGTTAAATTATTGTAAGAGCCAACACCTTTTATTTGTTGTCAATATTTATTTAGGAGTGATTTATCACTTTTTAAAGGGGCAGCTATACTATTTTATTATTACATCTAGGGTGCCATCGCCAGTTATGTTATTGATAACCCAGAACAAGTAAAAAATGTAGGGAGCTGTGAAGTGAATTTAGAAAGATGGAAGAAAGGGAGGTTTGAGCTAGATAGTCCTCAATGTGATACAGCACCTCATCCCAGTAAATTTGATAATGGTAATAGGAGGGAAGTAAGGGGATTATAACATGTGCCCAAAATAAATTGTTGAAGTACAAGGCTATAAAAATATATATTTTATTAATAAATAAACTTAAAAGGAAGTATACAATAAATACATATGACAAGGGTGTGAACAAACCACTGAGGGAAAAAGATACAAAGCCCTCGTATACAGCAATATAACTAAAAACCAGCCTGTAGCGGCGGGTCTTGTTAACAGGTATGAGAATCCTACATGTTTTGCCAACATTGGCTTCCTCAGGGATAGTTGATTATACCTGTGTTAGTTTCCTGAATTATAGATAGAAAAACAGATAGTCAGAAGGTCTATAACGATGTATATTACCCACAAAAATGGTCAAATGAAATTGAACACACACAACAGAGCCAAAATTACATGCATATTATAAAAGGCTACCGGACATGGCCAGAGACTTCCCCGCACAAAGCCGTCGAGGGAGGTGGCCACCCCAACAAGAACCCACCAGGGACAGCTCTCCCCACCCACCAGATAACCCCAAAAGAACCTCGGTCCCAAAGATGGTAAATTACCTACCAGACAGCCACAAAAGGTTAACCTGTACACTCCCCCAGGGTAAAGTCAGGGCTCCATGTCGCAGGTAGAAGGCTGCAGGGGGCGAAAAAAGGGGCCTGGCAGGATAAACGAAATTGTGTAAATAGCAAAATTTGGGTGAGCACCTGGAAGTCTAAGTGTTCAACTGTAATAATATCAGGCTAACTTAGCCTCAAAAATACTTACAGTGTATGTCTAAATAGTAAAAACAATGAAGAGCAGGTAAGGGTGCCCGGTATGCTGATATTAATGTTGGAAGAAGAAAAAATTCATAAGCAATGGTAGCTAAGGGGAAAAAAGAAAAGAAAGAAAAAATGCATATAAGCAAATAGGATTAATTGCTTTTAGCAAAGAATGGATATGAGGTATAGAGAATGGGGTCAAGGGCGTTATCTAGGCATGGTAAGGCTACCTGGTAGGACGAGTAACAAGAGCTCACCAATAGGTCTAGTGTGGTTTAAATGGAGGTAGCCTAGAGCTCTAGGAACACAGTCAGAGTTGATGGTACGTAGAACACAATAAGGCTACACTGGAAAGGGAGAAAAGCATTGAATCAGGCTTGATATCCCAAACCAAAGCAGGCAAGGATGTATTTGGCACAGGTACAGAAATGAAGCACAAGCTTACCTAGTTGGGGAAGACAGCAGATGTGGGCACCCTGGTCAGCCGGCGGAGGAATGGCAGGAGAAGCCGGCCTTTTATGCCCCCCACACATGGACGGCGTCTGACGTCACCGGACGTGTGAGCGGACAAGAGAAGCCATTGCACATGCGCCCGCCACTCGCTCAGTGGGCCTACAAGATCCAGGGAGCTGTGCGGGATCACCTGACAGGTCACATGATGGCAAGAGACCTGCAGAGCTCGACGTGCTGAAGAACCAACCAATGCGGTGGTGCTGCAGCACATCAGAGGATGATGATCAAAGATCACACAGGCACCAACGGCTAGAGATGGGCGGGCACTGTTGTAAAGCAGTGCCGCCCTTGGGTGACCATACAGCCAAGGCAATCTAAGGAGCAGCAACCCACCCTGTGAGGGATCTGGTCAGACACACCCCCGTGACACTGAACTAGGCAGGGAATGGAGGAGAACATGGGGGAAAACCCACGGGCAGCAGAGAGGGCCGAGGAGGGAATAGAGAAGGGCCAGCGCCGACGTACAGCAATTGGGGGAGAAAGAGAGGCGGGACATAAACGGGGACGTTGTGGCCAAGAGTCGCCCACACACCTAATGGAAAACGTCAGGCCTGGTCCCCATGAGGTCCCGCATTTGGCAATGTCCAGCAGCCAAAGAAATTAAGTTGATCAATAAACAAGTAAATTAAGATATAACAGAGCTTGAATTAGTATAAAACAGTGTATATGAAATTGTACATGGGTACGGTCAACAACAGGACACTCATAATCATGGAAAGTATTTGTATTCAAATAGGTTTTGTAATAAATGAATAAAGATAAATAAATCTGTGGATACCTGGTGTGACTAAAGAGTGGGAAAGGGGGGGGGGGGGGGGGGAATGAAAGAGTTACAAGTGTACAAAACAATATCAAAAGAAATAAATAAAGCTATAATTAAAGGAAAGATTTGAAACTGATGTATTCATTCAACCCTGGACATTTGGTGGCTTCCAGGGTGTGTATCCACCTAGTTTCAAGTTGAAGTAACGTTTGGTCAATGTCATCACCCCTGGCATGTAAAGGAACATGTTCCAGGGCGGTGAACGCAATGACATGAGGGTCAAAGTTGTGTTGTGAGGCAATATGTCTATTAATTGCAGTGGTTGTGATGCGTTTGTACAATGGTTTTATGTGATCTCTGACACGTATGTGGAACGGATGTTTGGTTTTGCCGACATAATAGCAACCACAACGGCAAGTAGCTAAGTAGACTATTCCCACAGTTTGACAGGTAATTGTATGTTTTATATTATGAGTGGAACTATTAGGGAGCGGTATTTCTCTGGAATCATAAATGAATTCACAGACATCACATTTTCCGCACGGAAAAGTGCCCGGAACGGTTAAGGAAGATGCCTGTGTAGGGGAGTGATGGCTGGTTATCAAACGATCTCTTAAAGAAGGAGATCATCAGTAAGTTATGTCTAGATAGGGTTTGCTATATTTCTTAATGACTGTGTCTGTCGTCAATAGTGGGCAAAATTTGTCGAGGATGTTTGTCACTAAATTGTGATGCTGAGAGAATTTTGTGATAAAATGGACCGGCTGGGAAGTTTTGTGGTTCTTAGTGGAGAAAATAAGTGTTTTCCTATCCAGCTTTTTAACTTTGTTAAAGGCTCGCTTCAAAAGTGTGTGGCTATATCCTCTATTCCTTAGCCTGTGATAGAGGTCGTTTGACGCTTTAAGGAAGTCCGCTTCATGTGAGCAGTTTCATTTGATACGAAGGTATTGACTAAAAGGGATATTTCTTAGTAGTGGTTTTGGATGTGCACTGCCGGCGTGAAGAATGGTATTACCGGACGATGGCTTCCGGTATAGTGCCGAATAGAGATTTCCATTGGAATCCAAATGGATTTCTAAGTCTAGGAATGTAATTTTTGTTTGGCTGCACTCCATATTGAATTTCAAATTGTAGGTGTTAATGGCCAGTAAATCCACGAATTGAGACAGTTCCTTCCGGGTGCCAGACCAGAAGAAAAGCACATCATCTATGTATCTGTGCCAGAAAACCACATGACACAGAGACTGAGCTAGATCATCGTTGGCAAAAAGTTCCCTCTCCCACCCCCCCAGGTACAGGTTGGCATAAGAGGGAGCACACTTGGTCCCCATAGCCACCCCCTGTACCTGGAGGAAGTGGGAAGAGCCAAACATAAAGTGATTCCGTGTGAGGATGAATTGCAAAAGTTTGGTCACAAATTGGCCATAGGCTTCAAATTTTGGGCCTCTTTCTTGTAGTAATTTGGTGACAAGTTCGATACCTTTGTTGTGAGGAATAGCATTATATAGGCTCTCTACATCAAGAGCAACTAGCCATACATTGTGGGGCAGATGCAGATCTTCGAGAATGCGGAGAAGGTGTATCATATCTTTGACATATGATGATAGTGATGTGACGTGCGGACTAAGGTATTTGTCAACAAGTGCACTTGCATTTTCTGTGAGGGATTGACACCCGGACACTATAGGGCGGCCGGGTGGGGATTTGAGAGATTTATGCAAATTTGGTAAAGCATAAAAGGTAGGATTTTTGGGATTTTTAACATTTAGAAATTTCCAGGTATTGCTGTCAATAATACCATTTTGATAAGCAGAGAAAATCAATTCATAGTATTCTGTGGCAAAGTTGTCAATAAGCAATCTGGAGATAGGTCGATACTATTCCTTGTTGTCAAGGATGTTGCGGCACATAGTCTCATACGCCGCAATATCCATGACAACAACATTTCCGCCCTTGTCGGCTGGTTTAATGACCAGTCCTGGGTGATTTTGTAGTGACTTTAAGGCTTTTCTATGAGCAAGAGACAAATTCGAAGAGTGAGAGTTGGGAGGGTCTAAGCATTTGATAGCATTAGTGATTTGTTCGACAAAGGCCCAAATATTGGGATTGGTGGAAAGTGTGGGAAATGATTGAGACTTTGGTTTGAATGAAGTAGAGGGAGGAAAGCGGACACCAGAAACCACGATACCTACATCTTCAACAGATGATAGGCATTCGTCCTCTGTGCCACCTTCTTCCAATAATGACATCAGTTCCTCAATGGCCTTGATTTCAGCCAATGTGGGAACAGTATTGCATAATGAGGAGTCTACATTTGTAGTTTGGGAAGACTTGTCATAGATCACTTTATACATGAGTTTCCTAGCAAATAGGTGAATATCTTTGATAAATTGAAATCCACTGAAGTTCGCAGAGGGACAGAATGTCAAGCCTAATTGAAGTACCTTAATTTGTTCTTTAGTTAATGGGAAAGACGAGAGATTAACTACGTCTAAATCATGGGTTCTTGGTTGTGGGGGACATCCACTGGGTTCAACATAGGACTCTGCAGGGAGTCCGGTGTCTGGGCTAAAAAAATAGGGGCAATCTTTGGATCGATTGATTGTGTGCTCGTGGGAAACATTGACATGAGGTTAGGTTCACTTACCCGTCTGACGATCGGTGCGGGAAGAGCAAGAGGTGCAGACGCTGCAGTTGTGAGTACATTGTGCACGGTTCTAGTGATCATAGCGGGTGGTCGTGGTAGTGCATGCGTGAGAGGGGTGGAAGTATTAGTGGTTTTGGGTCGAACAGTGATGGGTTTCGGCGCATTAGTGGCTCCAAAGGTGCGTTGTATAGAGTCCGTGGAGGTAGTAGGTAGTTCGCCCTTTCTTTTTTTGGGGATCCTATCCTGTGAGAGGTCCCGGTACATGGTGGAAGTGCTGGAGGAAAACGAGGTAGAAAAAACATTAGGTGCGTCATTGTTAGTTCTAGGTACATTTTCAGAACTAGGTTTAATCATTGGTTTGTTCGAGGTACTATTATCCCATCTGTAAGCATAACCATTTGTGTGGGCCAGTTTGTCTCATAAGAATTTGCTTTCTTTGGCACTAATCACGCCTAATGTGTACTCTTCAAGATGTGCCCGCAGGTCCTTGTCCCTTTGGGAAAATCTCGGAGAGGACACATCAGTAGCGTGATCGAGATACCATTCACCGATTGAAACATCCAATAGATCCAGTTCCTGTTCATACTGTTGGCATAAGATGGTAATCATATTGAAGGAACAGGATTGCAAATTATCTTCCCATGATTTTTTGAGGGGATCATTCACTTTTTTGATGTTGGGAAAGATTTGTATCCTAAGACCCCAAGGGACAATTTGGTGTTCAACATATTTCTGAAAATAGGTTTTATGCCAATATGTGCAAACTTTTTTCTCCAGAAGGCGTTGAAGCCGTATAAAAGCCTTATCAAGTTCTGCATCGGAAATGTTCGAAGCAGTTTGAGAGGTATGAATCTTTGTCATTAAGTCCTCCCAGGCTTCACCACGAAAGTCAGCCATGGTATCCACTAAAACGTAGAAAGTACACAATTAGAGAAAAAATCCAAAGAATGGTATAAACAAATTACAAATACCAAATAGATTAGAGGTAGAGCAGTTTTATAACATTCAAGAACATTTTTTTTCCCAGAGTATATTGTACAGAGGACGATCCAGCCAGAGAAAAGTGTATCGAAATACCAAACTAATGGATGGAAGAAAGGGAGGTTTGAGCTAGATAGTCCTCAATGTGATACAGCACCTCATCCCAGTAAATTTGATAATGGTAATAGGAGGGAAGTAAGGGGATTATAACGGTGCCCAAAATAAATTGTTGAAGTACAAGGCTATAAAAATATATATTTTATTAATAAACAAATTTAAAAGGAAGTATACAATAAATACATATGACAAGGGTGTGAACAAAGCACTGAGGGAAAAAGATACAAAGTCCTCGTATACAGCAATATAACTAAAAACCAGCCTGTAGCGTAGCGGCGGGTCTTGATAACAGGTATGAGAATCCTACATGTTTCGCCAACATTGGCTTCCTCAGGAATAGTTGATTATACCTGTGTTAGTTTCCTGAATAATAGATAGAAAAAGAGATAGTCAGAAGGACTATAACGATATATATTACCCACAAAAATGGTAAAATGAAATTGAACACACACAACAGAGCCAAAATTACATGAATAATAAAAAGGCTACCGGACATGACCAGAGACTTCCCCGCACAAAGAGCCGTCGAGGGAGGTGGCCACCCCAACAAGAACCCACCAGGGACAGCTCTCCCCACCCACCAGATAACCCCAAAAGAACCTCGGTCCCAAAGATGGTAAATTACCTACCAGTCAGCCACAAAAGGTGAACCTGTACACTCCCCCAGGGTGAAGTCAGGGCTCCATGTCGCAGGTAGAAGGCTGCAGGGGGCGAAAAAAGGGGCCTGGCAGGATAAACGAAATTGTGTAAATAGAAAAATTTCAAGCAGCCTGTCCATTCTGTGTTTTCTACTTACAGTGCCTTGCAAAAGTATTCCCCCCCCCTGGCTTTTTACCTATTTTGTTACATTACAGCCTTTAGTTCAATGTTTTTTTAACCTGAATTATATGTGATGGATCAGAACACAATGGTCTAAGTTGAATTAAAAAAAATATATGTAAAACTATTTATCAGAACTAAAAAAATGATAATTGGCATGTGCGTATGTATTCCCCCCCATTTGTTATGAAGCCCATAAAAAGTTCTGGTGCAACCAATTACCTTCAAAAGTCACATAATTCGTGAAATGATGTCCACCTGTGTGCAGTCTAAGTGTCACATGATCTGTCATTACATATACACACATTTTTGAAAGGACCCAGAGACTGCAACACCTAAGCAAGAGGCACCACTAACCAAACACTGCTATGAAGACCAAGGAACACTCCAAACAAGTAAGGGACAATGTTGTTGAGAAGTACAAGTCAGGGTTAGGTTACAAAATATCCAAATCTTTGATGATCCCTAGGAGCACCAACAAATCTATCATAACCAAATGGAAAGAACATGGCACAATGGCAAGCCTGCCAAGAAACGGCCGCACATCAACACTCACAGACCGGGCAAGGAGGGCATTAATCAGAGAGGCAGCACATTATGAAATACTTACCTTAGTTCGAAGCTCTCGCAGTGGTCCCAGCACACCACTGTGGCCGGTGGCATGTCTCCCTGAGTTATTTCCGGGTATTGTGGGCTCCTGCACTGTGATTGACCAGAGCCGGAGGAAAAAGCAGAGCGACCGAGAGACAAGCTCATCACCGACTTTACCATTCCCAATCGGTCTGAGAAAGGACACAATCAAACACCAAGCCTTTCCAGAACTAAAAAAGGAAAAAAACAAGGAAGAGTGAAAAATCCATAAAAGAATGACAAATATCTGTGTCTAGGCGGTATAGGATGTCCTCAGTCTGATGGCCAGAATCGCTGCATCCATTTCCTCTGAGCCCAGGTCATCCTGAACCCACATAAGCCTGTGATTGGATAGTTAAAATAGAAGCAGCACAGTGATGAGCTCGTCTCTCAGTCACTCTGCTTCCTCCTCCTGTTAGCATGCTTCTTGTCATCACATTATCCAATTGGCTTTTTATGCTGCTTCTTCTTATGCATCAGCCCTGCTCCAAGAGAAAGTGAAAGAGGCTGTTACCAGTCTGTCCCTGTATCTCCAGCCTATCCGAAGGAAGGTTTAAAGTGGAGGGGTGTAAACCCAGGAATCCATCTGTTTTTTTCCAAAGCGGATTTTGACTTGCTGTAAAAAGAGGTCAAACACCTGCAGAGAGTTGCCATCTACCTCATGAGCACTCATGGTGAAGCCTTTGAAGAAACGTCCATTCAGAAGCACTTTTTTATGTTTTAAAAGTTATGCATTTGGTGTTGGGTTTTGTCACATTGGACTCTTTGGTTTGCATTTTGTTTACCATATATGACACTCAATGTGTAATATGTATTGGCACGTGCTATATCACTTGCTCACTGTATGTTAAATTATTGTAAGAGCCAACACCTTTTATTTGTTGTCAATATTTATTTAGGAGTGATTTATCACTTTTTAAAGGGGCAGCTACACTATTTTATTATTACATCTAGGGTGCCATCGCCAGTTATGTTATTGATAACCCAGAACAAGTAAAAAATGTAGGGAGCTGTGAAGTGAACTTAAAAAGATATTAACTGAGAAAAGCAAATCCCACATTGACTTCCAATATTGTGGAGAAATAACATGCTAGACCAACTTACTTAGTTAAGCATTATTCTGTGTCCTATTGCAGTTGATGTGCCTTTGGAACAATATGTTTTACTCCTCCTTTGAACAGCATTGTTGTTAAATAGCTTAGTTTTAATGTGTTGGGTATGTTTGCAATGGATGTTGCTACCTTGTTTATGAGCAAGGATAAAATTGCTGAATTAGTAAAGAATTGAATTGCTAGGCAACCACATATTTGACGGCAAGTACCTGATGATGATGAGCTGAACTAAAGCCACCAATTTAACTGTTTCCCAAAATAGTTACATTTAAGGCCCCTAGTAATAGCTGGTGTCATAGCCGGTCACATGTGCAGTACCATGGTGACTGTCAATGAACAGAGTCTACGATGGCAACTTTCTTGACAATAAACAATAGGAGGGTTTAGCTCCACTTTAAGAAAGGGCAAAATGTTGATGGAAAAGTGGGCAATGGAGGCTTGGCATTGCTAACTGCACATAGGTTGATCACAAATAAAAAAAATCAATGGAATTGCTTCTCAACATCTGCTGTCCATAGAGATAGCCCAAAAAATGTATTTAGTAACAACAGCCCCATGCTCCATCCCATTGTTTTAAGGGGACAATATAAACAGTTGTATAACAAAAACACAACACCTACAGTATGTATAGCATTAACCTGAAAATAACTAATAATTTACCCAAATGTGTCGGGCATGTTTGCAGTGGATGTTGATACCCTTGTTTCTGAGCAAAGCTAAAGTTGCTGGGCTAGTAAAGAGTTGGGTTGCTAGGTACCTGCACAGTTGATGGACAATTTTTGATGACAACGAAGTACCCTAAGAAATAGGATAACATTGATGAAAAAGTGGATAGTAAAGACTTGGAGCTGCGGTAAATTAAGCTGGTGGTGGGGGAGTTAATTAGAGAGAGGCTGCACAAAATTCTACACACTCCTTGTCAAACACCACCAATGGAACAACATCTACTGGCCAATGCAGCAACTTGTTAAGTACGTAACAGCCAAAAGGTAAGCCCAAAATAACTCCTTTAGTAACAACAGCCCCGTGCTTCAGCCCATTGGGGCGTTCATTACACACTGCAGCTCCTCCATTCTCACACACACACTTACAGAAATGGTTCTTACAAGTGTGTGTATTATTGTTTAAAGGGAACTACTGTATGTAAACAGTCGAATAACAAAAACACAAAACCTACAGCATTATCCCAAAGCAAGCCCTAACTTTACTCTAACTAATAGGGTATTTTTTCAGCTTTTACCTGTACAATATATTAGACAAAAAATTACAATCTAATTAAAACAAACTATGAGGATCTTGTGAGCTACCTGTTATAAAAGTAAAAATAAAAATAAAAAAATGTTGCATAATGATGATTGACAGCTGCTAGCACTAATCACATCTCATAAAGCCGTGTAAAAACAATATAAATTAAAAAGTACTATGCTGCGCTATCTCCTGATATTAATTCCAATAATGTTTTTAAAGTGCCAACATTGCAATAATGAAACTAAATAAATAAATACATAAATATATATATATATATATATATATATATATATATATATATATATATATATATATATATAGAATGTGATGAAATGGCAAATAAATAATATATTGCAAAAAATGTATATAGAGTCCTTCGTTGCTGTGATAATAAAATCTGTGTTGTGTGTCACATTCCACAGACAAATGATAATGATAAACAAACTTTTAAAGATTATATATATGGTGCCACAAACATGAATAATAAAGTGCTATAGTGCATATAACAGTGACGTCCTAATCAAACGAAGATCAGTCCAACATAATTGACATCAGATACTCAGATGGCAGGCTAATATAGGAACAGGGGGAAATGTAGCTCAACCTAATTCCCCCTCTAGAGAGGTGAATAGATCAGGGGATAAAAATGTGGGATTCAAAACCCCCCAAGTCCCTAAACAACAGAACCAACCCCGATAATCTTCCATGCAAGATAAATGGGATCAACCCCCAGCACATTACTCAGAAAGAGAACCAGAAAATCCTTATGGACCGCCATATAGCAATAGAAAGCCCTAGTATGATAATAAGGGCTATAATGGAAATGCAGGTAGACTGCCATATCAGGGGTACCCACAAAATCGTGATAATTGGAATAAAGGCTATCAAGGAAGTAACTATCAAGTAAGAGGAAATTACTCTGGAAATGCCCCTTATCATAGGGGACCCCAACAGGGAGGTTATTATGCACAGGGGTATCAGAATAGAACACCCCAAGGGGGGGACAGCCGCAATATAGGGGTCCTCCGCAGGGTGATTATCATCACCAGGGGGGACCACCTCCCTACAGAGGACCCCTTCAGGATGAGGGCCAGTACTACTCACCAAAACCACAAAGACCTAAATATGATAGGCCACCCACTGATCATTATGAGGTTCCTATGTATAATAGTTATCAGCCTTTGTACGATTTACCTAACCATGATAATCAATATAGGGCCTCTTTTTTAGAGAAGAGGAGGGGGGAGGCCACCAGGGAAGAAAAAAATGTAGAAAAGGTCGGGGCAACGAGGAGGAAGAAGGCTACAACAAAAAAAGAAGGCGGGAAGACTAGGGGAAGGGATATATAACCTTATTGGCATTGATTTAACCAGGCATGAAAAACTAACCTTGGATAGGGGAATCAAGTATGCGCCCAAAAAGGGTTTAAACAAATTCAAAACCTATATAGGAATCCAAAAATGTATTAGGAAGCTTAATGTGAAGAAATATTATATGCAAAACCCTGTGGAAAGGGTAGTAGCAGAAGGTGATCATACTCAATTAAGGAATCATTCTGTATTTAACCCTCATATAGGGAACAATAAATATGTTGATATGTTCAAGAAATTGGTTACTACTGACCTAAACAAATTACCTATTAAAAAGGTGTACGAGCAGAAGGAAATTAGAACGGGCCTTAAATCTTTGGAGGATAGAAGAGATATAGTCATACGCCCCGTGGATAAGGGGGGGGGATTGTGGTGCTGTCAACAGAACAGTATAAGATGGAAATGGGTAAGATTCTAGGGGATAGGGGAACTTATCAGGTACTAAAATCGAGTCCGACAAAACAATTTAAAGCTTGAACTAATAGTCCGGTATGGAGTTGGAAAGGAACTGTTAAATAAAAGGGAAGAAAAATACTATGTCCCTACTGTATGTAGAATGCCGGTCATATATTATATTCCTAAAATCCACAAGGATAAGAATAACCCCCCCGGGGAGACCAATTGCAAGCGGGATAGAATCGGTCACCTCTTGTTTGGGTGAATATATTGATATACATTTGCAACCCCTAGAAGAAGAAACGAAGGCCTCTTTGAAGGACACCAAGCACGCATCGCAGCTTTTAAAGGAATGCGTAGTTGGTGTTGATACGGTTTTGGCCACAGGTGATGTGGCCTCACTGTATACTAATATTGATCACCAGGGAGCTATAAGGGCAGTCAAGTGGGCATTAAAAAAGAATCCCAATATGAGACGGAATCAACCTAAATTTATTTTGAATAGTTTGGAATTTTGTCTAAAACATATTTTTGGTATGCCAATAATTTTTATTTGCAAACAAAAGATGTCGCTATGGGCGGCAAATTTGAGCCCAGTGTGGCTAATTTGTACATGACCAAATGGGAGGAGGAGGGTATTCTGTACAGCATGGACCCAAGGGTGGTGCTGTACAGACGTTTCATTAATGATTTACTGCTTATTTGGAGGGGGAATACTGAAGATATGGAAACATTGCTACACTCCATGAATTACAGTGACCAGAACATTAGTCTGACATGGGATGTTAGTATTGAAAATGTACACTTTTTGGATTTGGAGATCTCTAATACCCCTCGAGGAATAGAAACAAAGACATATTTCAAGGAAACAGATCGTAACTCATATATTCCTACTACCAGCTGACCCTGGATTAATATCCCTGGAGGGCAGTTTATGCAGATTAAAAAGAATTGCACAAATAATGCTGATTATGAAATACAAACAGAGAAGTTAAGTGGAATGTTTAGGGCCAATTTTTTGGAAGTAGAAAGATGAAACATTGGGGGCTTGGATAGGGAGGATTTGATAAAAGACAAAATAAAAAGCACAGAATCAAACAGTGATATGGGTACCTGTATAGTTCTAGATTTTAATTAACAAAATAAGGAAGTGGAGAAAATTATTAAAAAGGTATTGGAAGATCCTAAAGCAGGATATACACCTTAAAGAGAGTTTATTGGATAAACCAAAAATTGTCTACAAACAAGCCCTGAATTTAAGGGATCGATATAAATAAGAAACCAGACATATTTGAATACAAACATTGGACTATGACATGACACGCGTTGCATCTGCTAAATTGAGATGGTGTCCGATAGTCCCATACACAATGTTTGAAGGGTAAAAATAAATAAATAAATAAAAATAAAAAAACCTGTCAACTCTGTAACCTCCATGTTAAACAGGACCTGCTTCCATCTTGGTACATGTAGAGGCCTTTTCTAACCAAGTATCCCAAATCTTACAGTACTTAGCTGGACACCCCCTGTGAGTATATAACTCTTTCTTGCAAAGTAGCACAGCATTAACTGCAGCTATCCAATCTTGGACAGTGGGAGGTGGTGCCCTAAGCCATGTTTGTGAAATAAGCAGTCTTGCCATGAATAACGATTCTTGCAGGAAAGTGTAAAGAAATTTATCAGAATCTGGGTCTGGGAACACTCCCAGTGTACACTGCTTAGGGCAGAGTGTGAGGGGGGGACCCCATTTCATCGTGAATGAATTTTACTATTTGGGACCAGTAGTCCTGAATCACAGGGCAGGACCATATAATGTAAAAAAGGTACCAACAGAACCTCCACATCTAGGGCATAATGGACTGTAGTTGGGTCTGTATTTGGCCATGCGTGGGTGGGTCAAATAAGATTTGTGTAGAATATAAAGCTGGGTGAGGCGGTCAGACAATTCAGGGGAGACCTTCTTGCATGCATCCAACACTTCCTCCCATTCTTTGTCCTCCATCTCCCTCACATCTCCAGCCCAGCAATCTTTTAATTGGTAAGCTAGTGCTGTAGCAGATGGTAGAAGGAGACTATTATAAAACGTGGAGATACGTTTTTGGGACTCTGACCCGAGTATCAGATCCAGGATATATAATTGCTCTAGGTTTGGAGAGGTGTTACAAAATTGGGTCTGAAGAGCTTGGCAGAGCTGAAGGTAATGAAAGTGCATTGAATTGGGAAGACCGAAATCATCCTTAAGTTGCTCAAACTATTTCAGGACCCTCCCACAGTAAACATCAGATAAATATTCAACTCCCCTAGTAATCCATAGACTACGGTCGGATATCTGTAGGAGCTCGGCCAGACAGAGATTTTTCCACAAGGGTGTATGACTATGCATGGAGGGTGTCCTGAGTCTGCGCCTCATCACTTCCCACACCTTACAATGATGATACAACAATCCCTTTCGATTTCCCAGAGTCCATGGGTCACCAGGGTCTCTAAAGAGGAGATGAAAAGGATGTGTGTTCATTCAGGAAAAGGGGGAGCATACCAGTTTCAGATAGCGTTGATAGATCCCCCTTGTCTAATAAGAAAAAATGGGACAGTTGTGCTGCCAGGTAGTACAAGTTAAAGTCAGGAAGCACAGTGCCCCCTAGATCTGTGGGGTTTTTCAGTGCTTGCCAGGACAATTTGTAGCAGGTGTTCCCCCACACAAAGGAGTTCAGAATGGCTTCCAAAGATTTAAAGATCCGCAATGATATATACGTTGGGGCGTGCCATAGGACATACAGAAATTTAGGTAATAGAACCATTTTAATTAGGTTGACATGACCCATAACGCCCAAAGGAAGTCTAGTCCACGTCTGTGTTTTAACTTTTAAAATTGCAAATAGAGGTTCTAAATTTAATTTGATATAGTCTTATGGAGAACGGGTAACTATTATGCCAAGGTAGTTCATGGAGCTGACACGAACTAAGGGGGAGGAGGCTTGCATATCAGTTGGAGCCCCTATATCCAAGGGGAAGATCTGGGATTTGTCCCAATTTATCTTAAGACCTGAGTAAAGTCCGAATTGTTCTATTACATTTAGTGCTGCTGTTAAAGAGGGGCCAGCATCCTCCAAATAAAGGAGAATGTCGTACAAGCTAATCGTCTCCACTAATGGACCACTGAGCAGGCCCTTAATCCCAAGATGCGTTCTGAGTGACGTTGCTAGAGGTTTCACCGTGAGGGCAAATATAAAGGGTAGGGATGAGCTTCGAGTTCGAGTTGAACTCATGTTCGACTCGAACATCGGCTGTTCGCAAGTTCACCGAAAAGCGAACAATTTGGGGTGTTCGCGGCAAATTTGAATGCAGCGGAACACCCTTTAAAAGTCTATGGGAGAAATCATAAGTGCTAATTTTAAAGGCTTATATTCATAGTATTGTCATAAAAAGTGTTTGGGGACCTGGGTCCTGCCCCAGGAGACATGGATCAATGCAAAAAAAAGTTTTAAAAGGGCTGTTTTTTCGGGAGCAGTGATTTTAATAATGCTTAAAGTGAAACAATAAAAGTGTAATATCCCTTTAAATTTCGTACCTGGGGGGGTGTCTATAGTATGCCTGTAAAGGGGTGCATGTTTCCCGTGTTTAAAACAGTCTGACAGCAAAATGACATTTCGAAGGAAAAAAGTCATTTAAACTACTCGCGGCTATTAATGAATTGCCGGTCCGACAATACACATAAAAGTTCATTGATAAAAACAGCATGGGAATTCTCCACAGGGGAAGCCCAAACCAAAATTTAAAAAAAAAAATGACGTGGGGGTCCCCCTAAATTCCATACCAGTCCCTTCAGGTCTGGTATGGATTTTAAGGGTAACCCCGCGCCAAAATTTAAAAAAAAAAACGGCGTGGGGTGCCCCCAAAAATCCATACCAGACCCATTATCCAAGCACGCAACCTAGCAGGCTGCAGGAAAAGAGGGGGGGATGAGAGAGCGCCACCCCTCATGAACCGTACCAGGTCACATGCCCTGGGGGTCCCCTTGTTAAAGGTGGCTTCCAGATTCCGATAAGCCCCCCGCCCACAGACCCCCACAACCACCAGCCAGGGTTGTGGGGATGAGGCCCTTGTCCTCATCAACATAGGGACAAGGTGTTTTGGGGGCTACCCCAAAGCACCCTCCCAATGTTGAGGGCATGTGGCCTGGTACGGTTCATGAGGGGGGGCGCTCTCTCGTCCCATACATGGCCGCTCCAAAGTGGAGGGAGGGAGTATTCTTTTTGTTTTCTTCTTTTGGCAGTTCCTTTTATTTTTTTTCCCCCTTTTTCCACCTCCCTCCCTCCACTTTGGAGCGGCCATGTGGTATGTGTCTCCATAGAGCCTGCTTCTGTTTGGCTGCATTTTCGTTCAGTGTCCGGGAGCTGCGAGGCACGGCCGGGATCCCTCCCCTTTCCCCCCTCGTCCGCTACGGCGAGTGTTTGGGGCGGGTTTCCCATTGTGCGTCGGCATCACGCCCCCTTGTCATGCACGTGACCTCTGCGTGAGTGTCCCGGCGCTGACGTTATGTTTTCCTTCTCGTGCGGACACGTGGAGGGTGACTTCTCCAGCAGCTGTGAGCTGCGGTGGCCGCTGCGCTGGTAGGAGTTTTCCATCCGCTTTTGTGTCTGCACCACGTGATGCTGGGGGGAGTTTTCTGATTGGGGCGGGGACTGGCTGTATATATAGGACCCTCACATATGTTTTAGCTTGCTCTCACACAGCACGTCCATCACTGGGTCAGACATGTTTGGCTATTTCATACCATCTATAGGTAAGGGGGACATCCCTTAGACTATTTTGTACCTCTCTCTGATTAGGGGCTTTATTTGGGGCTATACCTTACACATTCTACTTTTATTACCTCAGAACTCTCACCTTACTTATTACCAGTGTGGATCTTCCATCCATTGAACACCTCTGTATGTGGCCGTTTTCCTTCCCGGCTCCTCTCTCTAAGCTCCTCCCTCAGCTCCCGGACCTGAGCTATTTGGTGGCCTACATTTTGCGGACCTCTTGGAGTTCACAATCCGTCAACATGTGAGTACGCATGGGGGATTAATGGTTGCCTGTCTCCTCTATATGTTCATTTTTTCTTATCCTGTTTACAGTGCATTTTTTGCACTTTATTTAGTCTTTTATCACACTGTCCCTTTTTTCCCTTTTTAGACCCTGGTGCTATATTGCCCCTGAAGAGTGTTTGATACACGAAATGCGTCGGGCCTATGACAAGCATCATACAATCATAGACTTTTATTAGGTCCATATATCCATAAGCTTTTAATGTTTATCTTTTGACCTTATGCTACTGCTATGAATAATTTTTCTCAGTTGTTTTACCTGTACTATTTGGGGGCAGCTCACTATGTTTCCCATATACTAGGCAGGATGGGATTGTTATATGATTAGATATTATTATCTTTACTGTAACTCAATTGTGTCCAATTTGTTATTATGTATCAATAAACGTTTTACGTAACTGTGATAGTCCCTTTGGCCTCATTTGCCCACCTCATTCAAAGTCCCAACCTCCTTTTTCTTTATACACACAGGGATGGAGACCCAGTGTCTCATCTAAAGTCCCACCTTTTATTATAGTCTAATGGTGACCACCAGGGATTTCTGTCCTGGGGGCTGTGGGCCTAGGATCAGTGAGGACCCAGGAGAACAAATACAGTAAGGTGTGCTTGTCGGTGACAGAGGAAATAAATCCCAACCAATATATCCTCCATCGTAGTAACATAGTGGAACATGAAGGCTGCAGACAAGATGGGTGTAGGACCAATGTCCAAAGTGGAACAAATTGGACCAAAAGCCAAAGTGGAAATGCTGTTTGTTCTCTTGGGTCCTACACCCATCTTGTCTGCAGCCTTCATGTTCCACCATGTTACTACGATGGAGGATATATTGGTTGGGATTTATTGCCTCTGTCTCCGACAATCACACCTTGCGCTGTTTGTTCTCCTGGGTCCTCACTGATCCTAGGCCCACAGCTACCGGGGCAGACATCCCTGGTGGTCACCATTGGAATATGATCATGTGCTTTTAATACTTTTTGCAGATTTATAATCTATGCATGCATTAACCCCTGATGAAGTGAACGCTAATTCATGAAATGCATCGGAACCAAAAGACGCATTTGTTAAGCGAATTCTGGAGTGACTTTTTTTTATCATTCTTGTATTATTACATTTTGATATGGAAAGATCATGTTTACTATTACAAATCTGCTTGAGAATATGGTATCTGTCTTTTACGTTACTTTACGAATATTGTACTTTTCAATAAATTTATATACCATTCATTTATCTTTTGCGGTGGCACGTGTCACATTGGATGCGTTTCATAGACTGAAATACATACATTTTCCATTATACAATGGGAATTCACAGATGTACATAGGGGCAGTGCTCAGGGTTGTTCATTCATTTTGGGTGAGTTATGACTAAGTGCTGTGAAGATTGGACCCATCAACAGAAGGAAGCATGACATAAGCACATCACGGTTTCATTCTGTAAACTACATGGAGAAGGTTATATGACAGGAAGCCATTTCTCCATAGGGATGGGATACTGGAAAATGAAAGAACAAGCAAGTATATAGGACCTTTTTGGGGGACACTAAAGAAGGAAAGAATGAGCTTCAAAAATACAAACAGAAATTTCAAAAATGGTAAGCAAGCGCCTTGTCAGTGATGCAATTTTCCTCCTGGCTGGAGTGCTTTATTGTTTATTCATTCCAGCAAAGAAAATTAAATCTAAACTCTAGGCAGATATAAAATACAAACAAATGCAGCTCTGTATTTCTTCATATATTGTTGAATGTATTTTTTCAGTACCCAAATTTCACATGCTATCAACATTTTGTAGTTCCTGCAGGCTGGGAGGAAAAGGGCAGCAAAAGGAGCTGCAGTGCTAATGTGTTAACAATGGGCATACTGATAGGAGGAAAGAGCAGAATAATAGAGAGATGAGCTCATAGGGTTTGTTCTTTCTCCTTCACTTTCCAGTTTTTGAGGGACAAGACCTACAAATTTTTTGATTAGGTCTTCTGCCCTGCCAGACATGAGTGTACTGTGTGGCAGATTTATGAAAATCTCAGAACTGAATGAGTAGACGTACAAATCCTTTGGCAGGTAACATAGTTCCCTGTATTCATCTCTGTATTTAGCTATTTGGAATTAAACTGTAATCCATGCTGTTCATAGATTAAAAATGGATATGAACATATAAAACCTGCATTGGGAGGTTGATTTGCCTGTAGCAATAATCAAAGTAGGTTTTTTTATTGATATCTGAACTTATAGTATAAATCTGCCGTCTTCCAGCACTGAATTTTTACAAACATTTATAGGATATAAAGGAGGATTATCACTCACTTCATGCCTCTCTTTAATTTGAAAAACTGTGGCTGAGAATATGCCATACTTTCCTGTCTGTGGGTTTCGTTTTCACGCAATGGGGGTTATTTACTAAAGGCAAATCCACTAAATCCACAAATCCACTAAAGGCAAATACACTGCAAGTGTACTTGTAAGTGCAGTCGCTGTAGATTGCTGTAGATCTGAGGGGAAGTTCTGAAATGAGGGGAAGCTCTGCTGATTTTATCATCCAATCATGTGCAAGTAAAAATGCAGTTTTTTATTTTCCTTGCATGTCCCCCTCAGATCTACAGCGACTGCACTTCCAAGTGCATTTTAAGTGCACTTGTAGTGCAAAGTGGATTTGCCTTTAGTAAATAAACCCCAAAGTGTGGGTAGGTGTAGCAGGTACGGTGGCAGTAAAGACACAGCGGGGTTGATTTACCAAAGGCAAATAGACTTTACACTTCTGCAAGTGCAGTTGCACTCTGCAGTGCAGTTGCTCCAGAGCTTAGTAAATGAGGGATAGCTCTGCTGACTTTCATCATCCAATCATGTGTAAGCAATATGCTGTTTATTTAAATTTCCTTGCATGTGATTTGGTACTCTTTGTAAAGTGAAGCTTTGCCTCATTTACTAAGATCTGGAGCATGTGGAGAGTACAACTGCACTAGCAAAAGTGCACAGTCTATTTGCCTTTAGTAAAGCAAACTCAGAGTCCGGTTGCAGATAAACTCAAAAATTGTATTGCACACAATATCAACTACAAACAACCCCAGCAAGAGAGCATCGCTAAATAAACACTCAAAGTTCAGTTCAAGGCAGAGAGGTAGCAAGTAAAGATGGACCGACAGCATCTCTCTTCAGAGGATGGAATGCAGCCTGGCCAGTCAGGTCCCAAAGGGAAGGCTACAGTACGGTTTAGCGAGTCCCTAGCCTGTCCCTACTAGGGTTGCCACCTCATCCCTTTAAACACAAACACATATTAATTACACAGGTTCTGAGGCCAATTTAATGCAGATAATGCACTAAGTGAGTTTAATTACCATCCTAATCAGCCACACAACCTGTGTAATTAATAAGTGTTCAGGGTTAAAGGGATGAGGTGGCAACCCTAGTCCCTACTCATCTGGAACCTTTCCCTGCCACTATTATTTTCCCTGACAGGTGGGTGCTCTTTCCCTACTCTAGCCACTTTGCAAGAATGTGCTCCAAATTCAGGAGCCAGGGTCTTAAAACGATTCTGCCGCACCCAAGATGGCCACCAGAGTTACACGGGCACCCAGCATCCAATTGGATCGCTGCCCTAGTGACTTAGGAAACCATAGTGGAACCATGTTCCTAATGACTCCCTCTGCTTTGCCGATGTGGTTGAGCGCCACCTGCAGAGGAGACAGCAGACTGCACCTGTCTACAAATGTTTACAGGTATGCCTGTATTGTTGCAACTAACATCTTCAGGCCTCTTACTGAACAGGAACCACGGAAATGCAATAAATGTAAGGTAACAACATTCTGCCTTACAGTAAATGTGAAGTAGATACAGAGATTTGGCCTACAGCTCAATATCATACTCATGATCCTTTTGCTGTTGATTGCCAGACAAACCGGTTTATTTGTGAGAGTTACTTTTGTATCACCTGAAGTGTAGTAACCTGCTTGGCTCAGGTCCACTTTTAAAAAGGGTTAGTGATTACAAAAGGTAACAAGTGATTAGGGATGAGCCGAACACCCCCGGTTCGGTTTGCACCAGAACCTGCAAAAGGATCGAAAATTCGCACAAACGTTAGAACCCTATTGACGTCTATGGGACTCGAACATTCAAAAGTGCTCATTTTAAAGGCTAATTTGCATGGTATTGTCCTAAAAAGGGTTTGGGGACCCGGGTCCTGCCCCAGGGGACATGTATCAATGCAAAAAAAAGTTTTAAAAACGGCAGTTTTTTCGGGAGCAGTGATTTTAATGATGCGTAAAGTTAAAAAAAAAAAGTGAAATATTCCTTTAAATATCGTACCTGGGGGGTGTCTATAGTATGCCTGTAAAGTGGTTTCCTGTGCTTAGAACAGTCCCTGCACAAAATGAAATTTTTAAAGGAATAAAAGTCATTTAAAACTGCTTACTACTTTAATGTAATGTCCGGTCCCGGTAATATGGATGAAAATCAGTGAGACAAATGGCATGGGTACCCCCCCAGTCCATTACCAGGCCCTTTGGGTCTTGTATGGATATTAAGGGGAACCCCGCACCCAAATTAAGAAAAGGAAAGGCGTGGGGCCCCAGGCCCTTTGAACAGCAGTATACAGGCGGTGCAAACAAGACAGGGACTGTAGGTTTGTTGTTAAATAGAATCTGTTTGTAATTTGGAACTGGTACATATTTAACGTGTTTAGCTCCAGCCAAAAAATCTATTTTAAGCTTTTTGGAAAACCTAGGGAAGGGTTATCACCCCTGTGACATTTGTTTTGCTGTCTGTTCTTCTCTTCAGAAGATTTCACCTCACTTTTTGTCCCAATGACAAATGTTTTTTGAAAATTTGGGTTTTTTTGTGAAACAAGGATTGGTGATAAAGCATCAGTGGAAAGGAGAAAAGTTTTCCCCATATTAACTCTTACAGGAGAGAATTTCCCTTCCTAGGGGTAGATTTCATCCCACTTCCTGTTGTCTCCTTCCGTTTGCAAGTAGGAGTCATTTGTAAGTTGCATGTTTGAAAGTAGGGGCCTGCCCTATATACTCAGCAGAAATTTGGGCCTTAGGTGTTGTTGTGGCCACAACACTGTAAGCCCTCACAGGGCCCTGCTGTGAAATATTAAATCAAGAATTGTAATTACATGCCCCTGTTGAACAGGGGCAGAAAAATTGGGCCTTTGGTGGTGGTGGTGGTGGTGCTGGTGCCACAACACTGTAAGTCCTCACAGATACTCTTGGTGGGTGCAGAAACTGGCCCTGCTGTGAAATATTAGATCAGGAATTGTAATTACATGCCCCTGTTGAACAGGGGCTGAAAAATTGGGCCTTTGGTGGTGGTGCTGGTGCCACAACACTGTAAGTCCTCACAGATACTCTTGGTGGGCGCAGAAACGGGCCCTGCTGTGAAATATTAGATCAAGAATTGTAATTACATGCCCCTGTTGAACAGGGGCAGAAAAACTGGGCCTTTGGTGGTGGTGGTGGTGCCACAACACTGCAACACCTCACAGATACTCTAGTTGGAGCGCAGGAACTAGCCCTGCTGCAAAGAATTGCATCAAAAATTGTAATTACATGCCCCTGTGAAACAGGGGCTGAAAAATTGGGCCTTAAGCACTGGCGCTGGTGCCACAACACTGCAACACCTCACAGATACTCTAGTTGGAGTGCAGGAACTAGCCCTGCTGCAAAGAATTGCATCAAAAATTGTAATTACACGCCCCTGTTAAACAGGGGCTGAAAAATTGGGCCTTAGGCACTGGTGCTGGTGCCACAACACTGCAACCCCTCACAGATACTCTAGTTGGAGCGCAGGAACTAGCCCTGCTGCAAAGAATTGCATGAAAAATTGTAATTACATGCCCCTGTTAAACAGGGGCTAAAAAATTGGGCCTTAGGCACTGGTGGTGGGACTGGCGGCGCCCAGAAACAAAAATGTTCTTACAAGCTATCATCATGATCATTGAGAAGGAAGAGGATAATTACTCAGTATAACAGGATAGTCACTCAGCATCAGCATAGGCAGTCTTTGAAGGGATCTGAGATTTCAAAAAAAATTATTCGGTTACATCAGCATCAGGTGCTTGGTAGCTGGTGGTGATCCAAGACTGATTCATTTTTATGAAGGTCAGTCGATCGACCGAGTCGGTGGATAGACGCACCCTGTGATCGGTTACAAAGCCTCCAGCAGCACTGAATGTTCATTCCGAAAGAACGCTGGATGCAGGACAGGCCTATAGCTCAATTGCTTACTGTGCAAGCTCTGGCCAGTGATCCATCCTCAAGACCCAGTAACCCAGAGGATTTTCGGTGGGAAAGGTGTCCAAGTCAGATCTTGCCCCTAGGTATTCCTGCACCATGTAAAACAGATGCTGGCGATGGTTGCTGGAACCAATCATACCTTGGGGTTGCAGACTAAAAAATTGTCTGAACACATCGGTCAGACGGCCACCTTCTCCACCGCTCCTTCTTTGACTGACCGAAGCCTCAGCAACATGTTGTCCAGAAACAGGAGTTTGAACCTCCCAGTCTCTGGGAACGCGTTGCACAGACCTTTCTGCAAGGCCTCACAAAGATGTTTCATCTTCTGCTCCCTCTGCGACGGCCAAATAAGGTCCACAACCTTACCCTTGTAACGTGGATCAAGGAGGGTTGCCAGCCAGTATTGTTCCTTCTCCTTGATACCACGAATACGAGGATCCTTCCGCAGGCTTTGCAGAATCAGGGAGGCCATGCAGCGTAGGTTTGATGAGGCATTTGGTCCGGAGTCCTCTGGGTCACTAAGGATGACATGATCCACAGCCACCTCCTCCCAGACACGTACAAGTCCATGTGTTTCTTGGGACTGTAAATGATCCCTTAAAGACTGCTGCTGATGCTGAGTGCCAGGCTCCACCTCCATACTGACACAATCCTCCTCCTCCTCCTCTTCCTGTGTGATCGGCAGGCACGCAGGAACACTGTCTGGATAAAGGGGGCCTTGAGAGCTAAGGAAGTCCTCCTCTTCTTCCCTCTGTTCTGCCTCAAGTGCCCTGTCCATTATTCCACGCAGCGTGTGCTCCAACAGGTGGACAAGGGGGACAGTGTCACTGATGCATGCGCTGTCACTGCTCACCATCCTCGTGGCCTACTCAAATGGTGACAGGACAGTGCATGCATCCCTGATCATGGCCAACTGGCTTGGGGAAAAAAAAAACAAGCTCCCCTGACCCTGTCCTGGTGCCATAGTCGCAAAGGTACTCATTGATGGCCCTCTGCTGCGTGTGCAGCCGCTGCAGCATGGCCAATGTTGAGTTCCACCTAGTGGGCATGTCACAGATTAGGCGGTTCTTGGGCAGGTTAAATTCCTTTTGGAGGTCTGCCAGCCGAGCACTGGCATTATATGACCGGCGGAATTGCACACAGACTTTCCTGGCCTACCTCAGGACATCCTGTAAGCCCGGGTACCTGCCCAAGAACCACTGCACCACCAAGTTAAGGACGTGAGCCAAACAGGGCACATGGGTCAGTAGACCCTGTCAGAGGGCGGAGAGGAGGTTGGTGCCATTGTCGCAAACCACCATTCCTGCCTTAAGTTGGCGTGGCGTCAACCACCCCTGCAGAGCTGACAGAACCTCTGCCCCAGTGTGGCTCCTGTCCCCGAAGCACACCAGCTCAAGCACCGCATGGCATCTTTTGGCCTGCATACTTGCATAGCCCCTTGAACGCCTACAGAGCACTGCTGGGTCCGAGGACATAGCACAGGAAGAGGCCATGGAGGAAGAAGAAGAGGAGGGGGTGGAGGAGAAAGGTGTGTCAGAATCATTACTAGTGGCATTTTCGAGGCGTGGTGGCGGAACAACCTCCAACACTACTGCACCTTGTCCTGCATCCTTCCCAGCTGCCAGCAGAGTCACCCAATGCGCGGTGAAACTTAGGTAACGTCCCTGTCCATGCCTGCTGGACCATGAGTCAGTGGTAATATGCTTCTTACCGCTGACTGCCCTGTCCAGCAAGGCATGGACATTGCCTTCCACATGCTGGTAGAGAGCCGGAATCGCCTTCCATGAGAAAAAGTGGCGTTTGGGTACCTGCCACTGAGGAACCGCACATTTCACAAACTCACGGAAGGGGGCAGAGTCTACCAACTGAAAAGGTAGCAGTTGAAGTGCTAGCAATTTTGCCAAGCTAGCATTCAACCGCTGGGCATGTGGATGGCTGGGAGCAAACTTCTTTCGGCGGTGCAGCAGCTGGGGCAGGGAAATTTGCCTGGTACAATCTGACGTCGGTGTACTGAAAGCAGATTGCCCACAAGTACTTGGTTGTGACACACCTAATTCTACACCTTCATTCCTCTGAGTGCAGGTCTCAGAGAGGACTGAAGGTGTAGTGGGGTTGGAGATCTCAGCTGATGAGGAGCAAGGAGAGGTTCTCTTTGTTCTTTGGTGTGGGTCTTTTAGATACGCTTGCCAACTAACTGCATGGCAGGTCAACATATGTCTGGTCAAGCATGTGGTTCCCAAGCGGGAGATGTTTTGGCCACGCGAGATATGCTTGAGACATATGTTGCAAATAGCAATGGTGCGATCTGATGCACTCATCTCAAAAAAGGCCCACACCAAAGAACTTTTGGAATAACGCACAAAGACAGCAGCGCCCTGCACATGCAGAGCTTTGCGGTGTGATGCAGTCAGTGTGCTGCCCTTAGGCTGGCCCCTGGAGGGCATCCTGCCTCATTGGTGATGTGCCTCCTCCTACTCCTCCTCTCTCCTATCAGGCACCCACGTTGAGTCAGTGACCTCATCATCCCCTCCCTCCTCATCACTGGAGAAAACCTGGCAGTATGCTGCAGCAGGGGGAGCATGACTGTCAGATTGCTGTCCTTCTTGGGCACCCCCTCTGTCCGTCCTCACGTTACTGGCTTCATCTAGCTCAGTATCATCATCAGAGCCTTCTAAATTCTGGGCATCCTCCTGGAGCATGTACCCAACACTGTGGTCAAACAATTCGAGCGACTCCTCAGGAGGACATGGTGGGGCTAGGAAGGAGTCACTGATGCCACTGAGCCAAGGGAAGAGGCCACATTGGCAGCTGCTTTGCCAGACAAAGTACTCTGAGCATGGGTGAGAGAGGATGAGGAAGATGAGGACGGCTTGGTCATCCACTCGACCAAGTCTTCCGCATGTTGGGGCTCAACAAGGCCAGCTGCCGAAAAAAAGGCCAAGCGTGTCCCACGGCCATGTGCTGATGAGGATGCACCGTCTCCATGACCAGCACTGCTGCCTCTAGACACAGAGCCTGCTTGCCCTCTTTTATTGGCTTGTGACTGTCTGCCTCTCCTTGTTGGCCTTCCAGACATACTAATGGTCTGCAGTGAGATGTAGCTGCACTAAGCTGGGATATATATATATATATATATATATATATATATATATATATATATATATATATATATATATATATATATATATATATATATATATATATATATATATATATATATATATATATATATTGATACTGCAGCTAGCAAAATTAACTGCCTGCCTGTAGTATGAGAACACCACCAATCTTCTACAGATAGCTTTAGATGAACACTGTGCAGAGGTCGCACTACACTAACTTGTAGCTTTAGTTGAACACTCTGCAGAGGACGCACTACACCAACGTTAAAATAATGTAGCTGCCTGTGGTAGTGATAGGATCAGGAAAACACCACCAACCTTCTACAGGTAGCTTTAGCTGAACACTGTGCAGAGGTCACACTACACTAACTTGTAGCTTTAGCTGAACACTGTGCAGAGGTCACACTAAACTAACTTGTAGCTTTAGCTGAACACTGTGAGGAGGACACACTACACTAACTGTAAATAGTCTAGCTGCCTGACTGTGGTACTAATAGGATCAGAAGAACACCAGCAATTTTCTTCAGGTAGCTGTAAATACTGTAACAACACAAGCCTGCCTGTCAGTAGGAAGATAATAACAGGAACGGATCTAGTTAAATTGAATACAGTGTGTGTATATATATATATATATATATATATATATATATATATATATATATATATATACAACACCTGGGATGCATATACATACACAATACACTGTAAGTGCAGCTAACTCACTAACTGTCCTGCCTAATCTATCTAACTTAAATCAAATGACACTGTCTCTCTGTCTCTGTCTCTCAACGCTGGAACACACACTACACAGGGCCGCCGTGCAGGTGGCCTTATATAGTGTGGGGCGTGTACTAAAACCCCTGAGCCATAATTGGCCAAAGCCACCCTGGCTTTGGCCAATTACAGCTCTCTCTACAGATGGCGCTGTGATTGGCCAAGCATGCGGGTCATAGTGCATGCTTGGCCAATCATCAGCCAGCAATGCACTGCGATGCCACAGTGAATTATGGGCCGTGACGCGCCACACGATTTTGGCACGAACAGCCCATATCGTTCGCAGTTCAGCGAACGATCGAACAGACGATGGTCGAGTCGAACATGGGTTCGACTCGAACACGAAGCTCATCCCTACAAGTGATTACCAATAGAGACTTTCTTTGTTAAAGTGACACTAAACAATATCATTCTGCCTCCTTGTAATGTCCTCTTTGATATCCTGAACCGCTCTTATTTCCCCTCACTTCTGTTTGTTTGGAACTAGCAGACCACATTAGTTGTGATCATGTTCACTGCTCTATGCACACTACAAATCCCATAGTCCATAGTCGATCTTGAGAATGAGCAAGAGAGGGTGGCTCATTCATACAGTGGGACTATGAAAGTTTAGTGTCACTTTAACCTCAAAAGACCAGTAGGTACACCAAATGGTTCATAATTTTCAATTTGATCATACAGAGAAGGAGAACTAAAGATGTAGAACATAATAATAGAGAATCCATATAGAATGATAAATGAGACTTTAAATATACCTTGCCAGTGTTGTACATAAGCCATAACAACAAAATACATAAAAGCACAGTTTTTATTATATGGAAAAATGTAAAAAAAATATTAATATAATGGATTAAATCCCATCAACATGAAATAAAGCAATACCATCTAGACATATGGACTTCTGTTTATATGTTTTGTTGACCTTCTGCTTCCTCGGGACATTTGCTAATAATATTTATATGTCTGAAGAATCAAGGAGTCATAAACCATCTGAAAATAAATTACAAACATCATAATGTGTAAATCTATCCAGATTTAATACCACTGGGAAAAAAAAACCCTAAAATAAAAATACAAAACATCTGCATATATTCAACCAACATGATAGAATAGATAACGCACAACAATAAGCGGCTGGGGTAAAGCGTAAATATTGTGCTTTCACCAGATGTAGGACATATTGATCAAAAAGTCCACTGGCTTAAAACATGAAATGCTAATTGTTTTCTTAGTGCCTGCTATGAGACTCCCATAAGGTTGCGCTGTTGCTAACCATTCCTGAATCAAAAATATCCTAAGGCACAAAATTTTATTCCCAAATCTGGGTAACAGTTCATATTGGCTGTATTGACACCAAAATATAATGGCAGCAATTCTACCACCTATGGTGCACCAAGGTTTGAATTTTGAGAACTGAAGTTTTTAACAGCATATACAGTAGTGGGTGTCTATGTCTTTACTCTGGTACTCTTGAGTGACTTTTAACTTTGACCTATTAATAAAGTAAATAAAGTTATTACCAAATGGAAAAAACAGAGATGTTTGACAGTGGTTGAAAAATGTAATTAGAGGAATAGAGGAAAATTGTCCTGAGATAGAGGGTTTTGTGTGGCGTTGTGTGAAAGAGATCAGCTCAGCATCAGAGAGCATGTTGCACTGAAATCAAGCTAAACAGGAAAATGTATTCAACTGATTGATTACTAATTGAAATACACAAGTGATGGTGGTAAATAATATTCATTATATCATATTCAGTTGCTGGCATTGTTAAAAGGCTTTCATATCGAGCGCTGCGCACAGCATGCTGTCAATGCTTCTGTTGATCTTTGATAATGTGGGAGATGTGGTGTTACATATTATAGGAAAACACAGGTTCAGCACAGGATTTTGAGCTGTTAATTATAATAAAAGTAAGTTGCTAATTAAACTTTGGTGATAAACTAACCTGAATTTCAATGGAATATTAATAAAATAACAACTATAAATCTCCAAGCATATGCACAACAAATAGCGTGCCTGCACAACTCACCTCTTCTCCCTCATATGTATCTGCATTGCCAAATCCAACCTTGTGACAGTGTTATGCTCATCCTCTGGCTTCAATATTTAAAGTCTCTACACACTATATAACTATATAACACTATACATTATATTACCAAAAGTATTGGGACACTGCCTTTACACGCACATGAACCTTATTGCCGTCCCAATCTTAGTCTGTAGGATTCAATATTGAGTTTGCCCACCCTTTTCAGCTAAAATCTTCTGGGAATGTTGTCCACAAAGTTTAGGAGTGTGTCTATGGGGATGTTTAACTATTCTTTCAGAAGCGTATTTGTGACGTCAGGCACTGATGTGGACTAGAATGCCTGACTGGCAGTCTCTGCTCTAATTCATCCCAAAGGTATTATATCCACTTTAGGTCAGGACTCTGTGCAGGTCAGTCAAGTTCCTCCACCCAAAACTCGCTCATCCATGTCTTTATTGACTTTGCTTTGTGCACTGGTGCAGAGTCATGTTGGAACAGGAAGGGGCCATCCCCAAACTGTTCTCGCAAAGTTGGTAGCATGGAATTGTCCAAAATATCTTGGTATGCTGGCGCCTTAAGAGTTACCTTCACTGGAACTAAGGGGCCAAGCCCAACCCATGAAAAACAAACCCCACACCATAATCCCCCTCCACCAAATGATTTGGACCAGTGCAAAAAGCAAGGTCCATAAAAACATGGACAAGCAAGTTTGGGGTGGAGGAACTTGACTGACCTGCACAGAGTCCTGACCTCAACCCAATAGAACACCTTTGAGATGAATTAGAGCAGAGACTGCGAGCCATGCCACCTCGTCCAACATCAGTGCCTGACCTCATAAATGCGCTTCTGGAAGAATAGTCAAACATTCCCATAGACACGCTCTTAAACCTTGTGGACAGCCTTCCCAGAAGCAAAGGTAAAAATTACTTAAGCTGAATTCAGGAGATATGCAAGCTTGCCCCCAAGTAAAGCGGCGATAGCAAACATTAAAAACGTTAAAAAGGATATATCCAATTAAAAAGAACACTAAAAACATTTTTGGGTAAAAATCCATAAATAAACCGAAAATGCAGAAGGGACAGGCGGTCATGCTGTCACAGGTAAATTATACATTATTATTTATGGATTTTTACCCAAAAAGTAAATTAAGTAATTTTTACCTTTTAATCCTATAACATGCTGCTGCCCCTGTAGTTTTTATCCCATCATCACTTCACTTGCTATTTAAACCGTCTCGGACGGAGATGGATCGAGCAAGTGACACTTTGCCCTTCCCTGCTGACAGTGCGGGAGATGAGG
This sequence comes from Aquarana catesbeiana, assembly GCF_042186555.1. Lineage (NCBI taxonomy): Eukaryota > Metazoa > Chordata > Amphibia > Anura > Ranidae > Aquarana > Aquarana catesbeiana. The sequence goes on along the minus strand of NC_133326.1, from coordinate 483,181,274 downwards.
GAAGGCTAGTTCTACCTAATTGGCTGCCAGGATCAGCTGGTATAGAGGGTGGGAGGGTGCATATTACACCTAAACATGGCCACGCCGTACGATCCTCAGGAAAATGGCCGCCGTAATGTTAGTCATAGGACTTCAGGAAAATGGCCGCCCATTAGCGCCCATTATAAGACTATTTAAGGACAAGATTTCAGCCTGTACTTATCCCCTGATGAAGTCACGTGTGGTGTGACGTCACGCTTAGGACGGGACAGGCTTTACATGCTGTGATAGATATACGAGCTCGCCGCTCGTCGGAGATACGAACACTGTTGTTTCTTTTTATGTGAGTACCCTTGTTTTTACTTAATAAAGCTGCTGGTTAAAACAGTATTATACTATTGGGGTTCCCCGTGTTTTTTATTCCCCTATACCACCGAGGGAATTATCCCCTGAAACTGGGACCGTGAGGATAGTTTGCTACATCCATAGGAGGACCCCCTCAAAGCTACTTGGTCATAAGCGCTTGCCTTATTGCCTTAAGGAGGACCCTTTGAAAGACCTTTGATTATATGCGCTTGCCCTATTGCCTTAAGGTAAGGGGCCATCTCCCACATGAGTGTTGAAACACGAAGATGAGCACCGTGTGATTTACTTTCCTTTTTCCCTTCATTGCTACACTTGGTGCATGCCAATATATTTAAGTCACATATTTATTACAGAGTGCATGTCATAGACCCTGACAATCCTTGGATATTCCTCTTATTTACTTCTAATTTTTTTTTTTTTTTTTCCACAATTGCACTATGTCACTTTACTTGCTCGTTTTATTTCGAGTCACATAGTTTTTGTGATACACTTTATTGTTGTTTGATGAATGTCTACACTATTGTTTACCTTTATATGCACACGATTACAGATACGGATTGATCTGTAATTTAATTTTAAATGTATCTATGCTGGGTTATCTATATTTACTTCCATACCTCATTTATTTGGTTTAGCACCCAGAGGAGTTATTATTTTACGAGTGAGCTTGCTTTTTGGCTGGTGCCAACACTTTTTCATTGTTTACACCACTTTTTATTTATTTATTTTCACCCTCAGTTACTCAGTAAGGGGGTCCAGGATTAGCGCAGCACCACCTAGTATTATATTGAACACACCAGAAATGCCACTTAACATACTATCACTCAACGAAACTCAGGAAACTCATGTGCACTGTCAAACCAATTCAACAAGGTCACCTGCTAAAATGTGGCGACTTCAACTTAATTCCAGATGTACATATGGACTTATCCTCTATGGCCAAAAGACAGGAATCCCCTCTGAAAAAAGAAGAAACATCTTCAATAGGTACACAGTCATCATGAACTGCACATTCTATTTGCTTGTAAACAGTGAATGTGTTGCAATATTTAGTGGGTGTCTTTGTACTCAAAGGTGCATGGCAAGACAGAGGAGTGTCAGGCTGCATGATGCCAAGGCTCTTGCAGACAAAGGTAACAGGATTTTTAACATTAGTAAGCATGTTGCATGATGCTGCCTCTTGAACACAAAGGCAGTCTGGGGAAGGGAAGTCTTCCATATCTTCCTCTAATACTACCCTGTTTCCCCGAAAATAAGACCTAGCGTGATTGTCTGTGATGGCTGCAATATAAGCCCTACCCCTCAAATAAGCCCTACCCTGTTTCCAAGAAAATAAGCCCTACCCTGAAAATAAGACCTACAAGGACTTTAACTAGGGCTTATTTGGGGGGTAGGGCTTATATTGCAGCCATCACCGGCAATCACGCTAGGTCTTATTTTCGGGGAAACAGGGTAGTTCAATATCCTCATAATTTCCTTCTGTGCCTGCACCCTCTAGGACAGGCATATGAGGATCGGACTGAGGTTGAGAAATGGAGGTATGAGAGAAGGTGGGGTGTTTCTGAGCTCTGACCATGGATGGCTGTAGTAGGACTATAATCTGTCCAAGGAATTGGGGTTGATTTACTAAAGGCAAAAAAGCTGTGCACAGTTGCACTCTGCAAGTGCAGTTGCTCCTTACTAAATGAGGTAAAACTTCACGGTGCAAAGAATACCCACTCAAAGGAAAATAAAAACAGCATTTTTGCTCAAACATGATTGGAAGATGGAAGTCAACAGAGATTCTACTCATTAACTAAGCACTGGAGCAACTGCTCTTGCAGAGTGCAACTGCACTTTGCAAAGTCCACAGTCTATTTGCCTTTTGCAAATCAACCCATTATATATTAGATGAGAATTCTGCTTTTGTCAGGCAGACCACGTGTTGCCTGACGTCTAGCCTGAAATAGCTAGAGCTAGATGCAGACATGGGTGTTAAAACTGGGTCCTGCTCTGCTTCAAAGGACACTAGGCATGTGTGGTTCATTTTGTTATGAATCAAAATTCATACGAAAGTTTTGTTATTTGGAAAAATCAGATGTATCTGGCTCCCTGAATAACAATAGTAATGAATTTCAACAAATCAGCCCCCCACCCTCAGACCCCGACAACCACCGGTCCAGGGTTGTGGCGAAGAGGCCCTTGTCCTCATCATCATGGGGACAAAGTGCTTTGGGGAGGAGCCCCACACCCCCAAAAGACCCTCCTATGTTGAGGGCATGTGGCCTGGTATGGTTCAGGAGATGCCGGATCTTCTTTTGTTTACATTCTGCTGGCAGCTGATAAGTCATAGTTCTTAAGGAGGTGGCAGTCACCTGCTCCTTAATAACCAGCCATTCTGGGTTGTTTTGTTTACATTCTGCTGTTAATATGGAAGCACGCTAACAGCAGATGAGTCATAGCTGTTAAGAATGCGGCTGCCGACTGCTCTTTAGCAACCAGCTATTCTGGGATTTTTTTTCAAATGACATAATGAAAATTTAAGAATTGTATCATATCATATGGGCGGCATAGTGGTGTAGTGGGTAGCACTCTCGCCTAGCAGTAAAAAGGGTAGCTGGTTTGAGTCCTAAACATGGCAATCTCTCCCTTGAGTTTGCATGTTCTCCCTGTGCCTGCGTGGGTTTCCTCCGGGTACTCTGGTTTCCTCCCATACTCCAAAGACATGCTGGTAGGTTAATTGGCTTCTGTCCAAAAATTGGCCCTAGTATATGAATGTGAGTTGGGGACCTTGGATTGTGGGCTCCTTGAGGGTAGGGACCGATGTGAGTGTGCAATGTATGTGTGAAGTGCTGTGTAAATTGACGGCGTTATATGGGTACCTTAAAGAAACAATAATATAATAGATGAGCATCTTAATGAGACACAATGTACAGGGATAGGGACAATTGTAGACACGCACCCACACTCACTCAGGATGGGCTGGTGTCTTTATTCAACCTTACTAACTAACTTGTAACTATGTATTGGAACAACGAATTTGAATATACAAAATTAATTCTGAAAATGAATAATTTTAACCACTTGACGACCGCCTCACGCCGATGTACGTCGGCAAAGTGGCACGGACAGGCAAAATCACGTACATGTACGTGATTTGCCTTCCGCGGGTGGGGGGTCCGATCGGACCCCCCCCCGGTGCCCGAGGCGGTCGTCTTTTGTCCAGCGGCGATCCGTGATGAGGGGGAGACCATCCGTTCGTGGCCCCCCCCTCGCGATCGCCGCCGGCCAATGAGAACACTCCTTTGCTGCTGTATGCTAAACAGCAGCAAAGGAAGTGATGTCATCTCCCCTCGGGTCGGTATTTTCCGTTCCGGCCCGAGGAGAGAAGACATCTATGTGAGTGCACAACACACACACACACACAGTAGAACATGCCAGGCACACAAAACACCCCGGTCCCCCCCCCGATCGCCCCCCGATCCCCCCCCAATCACCCCCCCCCCCCTGTCACAAACTGACACCAGCAGTTTTTTTTTTTTTTTTTTCTGATTACTGCATAGTGTCAGTTTGTGACAGTTACAGTGTTGGGACAGTGAGTATTACCCCCCTTTAGGTCTAGGGTACCCCCCTAACCCCCCCTAATAAAGTTTTAACCCCTTGATCACCCCCTGTCACCAGTGTCACTAAGCGATCATTTTTCTGATCGCTGTATTAGTGTCGCTGGTGACGCTAGTTAGTGAGGTAAATATTTAGGTTCGCCGTCAGCGTTTTATAGCGACAGGGACCCCCATATACTACCTAATAAATGTTTTAACCCCTTGATTGCCCCCTAGTTAACCCTTTCACCACTGATCACCGTATAACCGTTACGGGTGACGCTGGTTAGTTCGTTTATTTTTTATAGTGTCAGGGCACCCGCCGTTTATTACCGAATAAAGGTTTAGCCCCCCGATCGCCCGGCGGTGATATGCGTCGCCCCAGGCAGCGTCAGATTAGCGCCAGTACCGCTAACACCCACGCACGCAGCATACGCCTCCCTTAGTGGTATAGTATCTGTACAGATCAATATCTGATCCGATCAGATCTATACTAGCGTCCCCAGCAGTTTAGGGTTCCCAAAAACGCAGTGTTAGCGGGATCAGCCCAGATACCTGCTAGCACCTGCGTTTTGTGCCTCCGCCCAGCCCACCCAAGTGCAGTATCGATCGATCACTGTCACTTACAAAACACTAAACGCATAACTGCAGCGTTCGCAGAGTCAGGCCTGATCCCTGCGATCGCTAACAGTTTTTTTGGTAGCATTTTGGTGAACTGGCAAGCACCAGCCCCAGGCAGCGTCAGATTAGCGCCAGTACCGCTAACACCCACGCACGCACCGTACACCTCCCTTAGTGGTATAGTATCTGATCGCATCAATATCTGATCCGATCAGATCTATACTAGCGTCACCAGCAGTTTAGGGTTCCCAAAAACGCAATGTTAGCGGGATCAGCCCAGATACCTGCTAGCACCTGCGTTTTGCCCCTCCGCCCGGCCCGGCACAGCCCACCCAAGTGCAGTATCGATCGATCACTGACACTTACAAAAACTAAACGCATAACTGCAGCGTTCGCAGAGTCAGGCCTGATCCCTGCGATCGCTAACGTTTTTTGGTAGCGTTTTGGTGAACTGGCAAGCGCCAGCAGCCTAGTACACCCCGGTCGTAGTCAAACCAGCACTGCAGTAACACGTGGTGACGTGGCGAGTCCCATAAGTGCAGTTCAAGCTGGTGAGGTGGCAAGCACAAGTAGTGTCCCGCTGCCACCAAGAAGACAAACACAGGCCCGTCGTGCCCATAGTGCCCTTCCTGCTGCATTCGCCAATCCTAATTGGGAACCCACCACTTCTGCAGCGCCCGTACTTCCCCCATTCACATCCCCAACCAAATGCAGTCGGCTGCATGAGAGGCATTTTTATGTCCTCCCGAGTACCCCTACCCAACGAACCCCCAAAAAAGATGTCGTGTCTGCAGCAAGCGCGGATATAGGCGTGACACCCGCTATTATTGTCCCTCCTGTCTTGACAATTCTGGTCTTTGCATTGGTGAATGTTTTGAACGCTACCATTCACTAGTTGAGTATTAGCGTAGGGTACAGCATTGCACAGACTAGGCACACTTTCACAGGGTCTCCCAAGATGCCATCGCATTTTGAGAGACTCGAACCTGGAACCGGTTACCGTTATAAAAGTTAGTTACAAAAAAAGTGTAAAAAAAAAAAAAAAAAAATATGAAATAAAAAAAAATAGTTGTTGTTTTATTGTTCTCTCTCTCTCTATTCTCTCTCTCTATTGTTCTGCTCTTTTTTACTGTATTCTATTCTGCAATGTTTTATTGTTATTGTTATTGTTATTGTTATTATGTTTTATCATGTTTGTTTTTCAGGTGTGTAATTATTTACACTTTACTGTGCTTTATTGTTAACCATTGTTAACCATTTTTTTGTCTTCAGGTACGCCATTCACGACTTTGAGTGGTTATACCAGAATGATGCCTGCAGGTTTAGGTATCATCTTGGTATCATTCTTTTCAGCCAGCGGTCGGCTTTCATGTAAAAGCAATCCTAGCGGCTAATTAGCCTCTAGACTGCTTTTACAAGCCGTGGGAGGGAATGCCCCCCCCCCCCACCGTCTTCCGTGTTTTTCTCTGGCTCTCCTGTCTCAACAGGGAACCTGAGAATGCAGCCGGTGATTCAGCCAGCTGACCATAGAGCTGATCAGAGACCAGAGTGGCTCCAAACATCTCTATGGCCTAAGAAACCGGAAGCTACGAGTATTTCATGACTTAGATTTCGCCGGATGTAAATAGCGCCATTGGGAAATTGGGGAAGCATTTTATCACACCGATCTTGGTGTGGTCAGATGCTTTGAGGGCAGAGGAGAGATCTAGGGTCTAATAGACCACAATTTTTTCAAAAAAGAGTACCTGTCACTACCTATTGCTATCATAGGGGATATTTACATTCCCCGAGATAACAATAAAAATGATTAAAAAAAAAAATATGAAAGGAACAGTTTAAAAGTAAGATTAAAAAAGCAAAAAAATAATAAAGAAAAAAAAAAAAAAAAAAAAAAACACCCCTGTCGCCCCCTGCTCTCGCGCTAAGGCGAACGCAAGCGGCGGTCTGTCGTCAAACATAAACAGCAATTGCACCATGCATGTGAGGTATCACCGCGAAGGCCAGATCGAGTGCAGTAATTTTTCCAGTAGACCTCCTCTGTAAATCTAAAGTGGTAACCTGTAAAGGCTTTTGAAGGCTTTTAAACATGTATTTATTTTGTTGCCACTGCACGTTTGTGCGCAATTTTAAAGCATGTCATGTTTGGTATCCATGTACTCGGCCTAAGATCATCTTTTTTATTTCATCAAACATTTGGGCAATATAGCGTGTTTTAGTGCATTAAAATTAAAAAAAGTGTGTTTTTTCCCCAAAAAATGCGTTTGAAAAATCGCTGCGCAATTACTGTGTGAAAAAAAAAAATGAAACACCCACCATTTTAATCTGTAGGGCATTTGCTTTAAAAAAATATATAATGTTTGGGGGTTCAAAGTAATTTTTTTGCAAAAAAAAAAAACTTTTTCATGTAAACAATAAGTGTCAGAAAGGGCTTTGTCTTCAAGTGGTTAGAAGAGTGGGTGATGTGTGACATAAGCTTCTAAATGTTGTGCATAAAATGCCAGGACAGTTCAAAACCCCCCCAAATGACCCCATTTTGGAAAGTAGACACCCCAAGCTATTTGCTGAGAGGCATGTCGAGTCCATGGAATATTTTATATTGCGACACAAGTTGCGGGAAAGAGACAAATTTTTTTTTTTTTTTTTGCACAAAGTTGTCACTAAATGATATATTGCTCAAACATGCCATGGAAATATGTGAAATTACACCCCAAAATACATTCTGCTGCTTCTCCTGAGTACGGGGATACCACATGTGTGAGACTTTTTGGGAGCCTAGCCGCGTACGGGACCCCGAAAACCAAGCACCGCCTTCAGGCTTTCTAAGGGCGTGAATTTTTGATTTCACTCTTCACTGCCTATCACAGTTTCGGAGGCCATGGAATGCCCAGGTGGCACAAAACCCCCCCAAATGACCCCATTTTGGAAAGTAGACACCCCAAGCTATTTGCTGAGAGGTATAGTGAGTATTTTGCAGACCTCACTTTTTGTCACAAAGTTTTGAAAATTGAAAAAAGAAAAAAAAAAAAAGTTTTTTCTTGTCTTTCTTCATTTTCAAAAACAAATGAGAGCTGCAAAATACTCACCATGCCTTTCAGCAAATATCTTGGGGTGTCTACTTTCCAAAATGGGGTCATTTGGGGGGGTTTTGTGCCACCTGGGCATTCCATGGCCTCCGAAACTGTGATAGGCAGTAAAGAGTGAAATCAAAAATTTTCACCCTTAGAAATCCTGAAGGCAGTGATTGGTTTTCGGGGTCCAGTACGCGGCTAGGCTCCCAAAAAGTCCCACACATGTGGTATCCCCATACTCAGGAGAAGCAGCTAAATGTATTTTGGGGTGCAATTCCACATATGCCCATGGCCTGTGTGAGCAATATATCATTTAGTGACAACTTTATGAAAAAAAAAAAAAAAAAAAAAAAAAAGTGTCACTTTCCCGCAACTTGTGTCAAAATATAAAATATTCCATGGACTCAATATGCCTCTCAGCAAATAGCTTGGGGTGTCTACTTTCCAAAATGGGGTCATTTTGGGGGGTTTTGTGCCACCTGGGCATTCCATGGCCTCCGAAACTGTGATAGGCAGTGAAGAGTGAAAGCAAAAATTTACACCCTTAGAAATCCTGAAGGCGGTGATTGGTTTTCGGGGCCCCGTACGCGGCTAGGCTCCCAAAAAGTCCCACACATGTGGTATCCCCATACTCAGGAGAAGCAGCTAAATGTATTTTGGGGTGCAATTCCACATAGGCCCATGGCCTGTGTGAGCAATATATCATTTAGTGACGACTTTTTGTAAATATTTTTTTTTTTTTTTTTTTTTGTCATTTTTCAATCACTTGGGACAAAAAAAATAAATATTCAATGGGTTCAACATGCCTCTCAGCAATTTCCTTGGGGTGTCTACTTTCCAAAATGGGGTCATTTGGGGGGGTTTTGTACTGCCCTGCCATTTTAGCACCTCAAGAAATGACATAGGCAGTCATAAACTAAAAGCTGTGTAAATTCCAGAAAATGTACCCTAGTTTGTAGACGCTATAACTTTTGCGCAAACCAATAAATATACGCTTATTGACATTTTTTTTACCAAAGACATGTGGCCGAATACATTTTGGCCTAAATGTATGACTAAAATTGAGTTTATTGGATTTTTTTTATAACAAAAAGTAGAAAATATCATTTTTTTTCAAAATTTTCGGTCTTTTTCCGTTTATAGCGCAAAAAATAAAAACCGCAGAGGTGATCAAATACCATCAAAAGAAAGCTCTATTTGTGGGAAGAAAAGGACGCAAATTTCGTTTGGGTACAGCATTGCATGACCGCGCAATTAGCAGTTAAAGCGACGCAGTGCCAAATTGGAAAAAGACCTCTGGTCCTTAGGCAGCATAATGGTCCGGGGCTCAAGTGGTTAACATAGTGAATATGATGAAAATAAATGATTTACTTAAAGAATTAAACAAAACATTTTTTTATTTCTTGTGCACATCTCTAAAGGACACATCATTACTCTGAGGTTGATTGTTGCACAGGTCTTCAGAAGAGCGAATGGTTGCCTACTATTTTGAGTTGGTTCCCTTTTGCCTGGTCTACCCCATATCTACAAGTGAGGGTATTCCCCTGGGGGGTGCTCATAGAATAGGGTAACCCAGGTGAAGATGATCCTGTAATGAATCCTACTGGTGAAAGGGTAGAAAGAAGCGCCTGAGTACCTTATCTAAGAGGAAGAGGCAATAGAGTGTGTGGCCAGTAGTGTGATGTAACACCTGGTTATCCTTCTGAGAGTCAGCTCTGAGTGGTCAAAATTCTACTGGCAAAAGTGAATAGAATATAATCCAAACATAGCCCTGATTTTACAGTAACGATCTGACATAGTCTGCATTGATGGACTGCATATAAAGTGCAAGTTTCTCCTTATCACAGTAGGCATACCCCCAAATGGGTCTTCTGGGACTGGGTCCCATAGCGATGGACCATGGCCCTGAACCTGTATAGCACCCTGTGGCTGACTCATTGACTTGCACCAAGTGGGGTCCAGGTACAGCTTGCAGGTAGGCAGACAGCGGGAGCCTTTGATGAGACTAGAGGTTTTATTTTTATTTTTTGGGATCTGGCAGTGCGGCGGGCGGCGTGATTGATGATGGATCTACACTGAGGGACTTTTTTCATTTTTTAATAAACGAATTGTCAAAAACTTTTTACACTTTTTTGGTGGATGGGTAGGATACTTACTTGCATGGGGCGGGGGATCTGGGGGTCCTTTTGTTAAAGGGAGCTTCCAGATTCCGATAAGCCCCCCCCCTGCTGCAGACCCTCACAACCACCGGCCAGGGTTGTGGAGAAGAGGTCCTCATCAACATATGGACAAGGTGCTCTGGGGGGGGGCAGAGCTGAAAATACAACACTAATTAAACTAATTTCAACAAAATTCGTAACTATTTCATTTGGAGATTCGGATACACCTGAATCTCTGAATGACCAAAAATTCATCTGAATTTATATTCGGACTGAAACGAATTGCACATGTCTAGTTCTTTTGTCTTAATGTTTGCTTTGCATTTATAGCTTGACTTCAGAACTTATAAGGAATGGACATTGGAAACCAAGCAAAGGGAGGGACTACCTGCTTTCTACTGTGTACAGAGGGTTGAGGGAAGTAGCTTATAATGACTTTAACCTTTCTCTCCCCCTATAGATGACAATCTATGGGGACCAGGTGAGAATATGCTTAACCACTTCAATACTGGGCACTTCTCCCTTTCTGCCCAGGACAATTTTCTGCTTTCAGTGCTGTCACACTTTGAATGACTTTTTTTAACAATTTCTTCCCACAAATAGAGCTTTCTTTTGGTGGTATTTGATCACCTCTGCAGTTTTTACCTTTTGCTAAATAAACTAAAAAAAATAAATAATAAATAAAATAAACCAACATTTTTGAAAAAAAAAATTTTTTTCTTTGTTTCTGTTATAAAATGTTGTTTTCTCCTTCACTGACAGGCACTGACGAGGCTGCACTAATGGACACTGATAAGGTGGCACTGATGGGCACTGATGAGGAGGCACTGATATGTAGAATTGATGGGTAATGATAGGTGGCACTGATATGCAGCACTGACTAGTACCGATAGGCTACACTGATATGCAGCGCTGATGGGCATTGATAGGAGGCACTGATGGGCACTGATAGATGGCACTGGATAGGCAGCAATGATGAGGAGCTACTGGCAGGCATTACTGATTGACATCTGAAGGGCACTGACAGGCATTACTGATGGGGTACTGATTGGCACAATCATGGGCACTGATTGCACTTTGATGGGCACTGACAGGCGTTACTGGTGGGGCACAGACTGGTAGCTGATAGGCACCAATTGGCAGCTGATGGGCACCTCTCATGGGGGCTGCGCTGATAATCAATGTGCTGATTATCAGCGCAGACCCCCCTCAGACATGGAGAGCCGCCGATCGTTTCTCCTTGTCAGCGCAAACTAAGGAAAGCCGCTTACCGGCACTTTCTGGTTCATGCTGTGTTTAGCTGTGATTGGCCACAGCTGATGACGCGGTAAGGAGCCTCCGTCAGAGACTCCTTACCAGGATCGTCGGAGATGCAGAGTGTCAGAGGGACACACAGCACAACCGATCGCAGAGCCGCGGACACGATATCCTGAAAGATATCATATGACGTATGCCTTGAAAAAGTATTCATACCTCTTGAAATTTTCCACATTTTGTCATGTTACAACCAAAAACGTAAATATATTTTATTGGGATTTTATGTAATAAACCAACACAAAGTGGCATATAATTGTGAAGTTGAAGGAAAATGATAAATGGTTTTCACTTTTTTTTTACAAATAAATATCTGAAAAGTGTGGCATGCATTTGTATTCAGCCCCCTTTACTCTGATACCTGTAACTAAAATCCAGTGGAACCAATTGCCTTCAGAAGTCACCTAATTAGTAAATAGAGTCCACCTGTGTGTAATTTAATGTCAGTATAAATACAGCTGTTCTGTGAAGCCCTCAGAGGTTTGTTTGAGAACCTTAGCAAACAAACAGCATCATGAAGGCCAAGGAACACACCAGACAGGTCAGGGATAAAGTTGTGGAGAAGTTTAAAGCAGGGTTAGGTAATAAAAAAATGTCCCAAGCTTTGAACATCTCACAGAGCACTGTTCAATCCATCATCCGAAAATGAAAAAAAAAAGTAGGGCACAACTGCAAACCTACCAAGACATGGCCATCCACTTGAACTGACAGGCCAGGCAAGGAGAGCATTAATTATAAAAGCAGCCAAGAGGCCCATGGTAACTCTGAAGGAGCTGCGGAGATCAGCTCAGGTGGGAGAATATGTACACAGAACAACTATTAGTTATGCTCTCCACAAATCTGGCCTTTATGGAAGAGTGGCAAGAAGAAAGCCATTGTTGGCGAGAAGCCATGTGAGACACAGCAAACACGTCGACAAAGGTGCTCTGGTCAGATAAGACCAAAATTTTTTTTCTGGCCAAAAAGCAAAACGGTATGTGTGGCAGAAAACTAACACTGCACATCCCTCTGAACACACCATTCCCACCGTGAAACATGGTGGTGGCAGCATCATGTTGTGTGGATGACTTTCTTCAGCAGGGACAGGGAAGCTGGTCAGAGTTGTTGGAAAGATGGATGGAGCCAAATACAGGGAAATCTTTGCAGAAAAACTGTTAGTCTGCAAAATACTTGAGACTAGGGTGGAGGTTTACCTTCCACCAGGACAACGACCCTAAGCATACAGCCAGAGCTACAATGAAATGGTTTAGATCAAATCATATTCATGAGTTAGAATGGCCCAGTCAAAGTCCAGACCTAAATCCAATTGAGAATCTGTGGCAAAACTTGAAAGTTGATGTTCACAGATGCTCTCCATCCACTCTGACAGAGCTTGAGCTATTTTGCAAAGAAGAATGGGGAAAAATGTTACTCTCTAGATGTACATAGCTGGTAGAGACATACCCAAAAAGACTTGCAGCTGTAATTGCAGCAAAAGGTGGTTCTACAAAGTATTGACTCAGGGGGGCTGAATACAAATGGACGCCACACTTTTCACATATTTATTTGTAAAAAATGTTGAAAACCATTTATCATTTTCCTTCCACTTCACAGTTATGTGCCACTTTGTGTTGGTCTATCACATAAAATCCTAATAAAATACATTTACATTTTTGGTTGTAATATGGCAAAATGTGGAAAAATTTTAAGGGGTATAAATTCTTTTTCAAGGCACTGTATAAAGCTTGTCTGAGATTTCAGAAAAAAGGGGACGGAGAGCTGAAATGACAAACTGCAGAGCTCAGTGAGGAGAGCTCTGAAAGCTGATTGGAAGGAAGAGAGACACACCCCTCTCCACACAGCACACAGAAACAGAGCTGAGGCTGTCAGTCTGCTCAAAGTTTCTCCCCTGTCACCAATTTTCTCTTGGTGCCAAAAAAACATGCTGATAACAGAGGAATGAAGCAGCCGACAGAAATGTACACACTATAGAGGCATATGCTTTGTTCATATTTCATGTCTGAGGTTTACGACCACTTTAAAGAGTTAAAAATAAAAAATAAAAGTAAAAAATAAGTACAGCGCTGCACTAAGCCAAAGAAAGGTAGAATAGCAGCTAACACACCTATAGACTCAAGGTGAAAAATAACATAAAAAAAATAATAAATGGGTGGACCCCTCACGATTGCCGCTATATGATATTTGAGCTCTTTTCGATCTTTTTTCGATGTGAGTTTGTTTTTTAATTATTTTAATAAATTAGTGTTTTAAAAAACGTCATTACGCTATGTGAATTTCCTTTGCTCCTCGCATGGCATATGAATTTTACGTTTGGCTTATGCTGGATTGTCCATGGGTGAGGAAGCCGTGCGGTTACCCCTTTCTCCACCATACGCTGATGACATCTGACAAGACGCACTCCTCAGAATCGTTGGTCATTAAGCCTTTCTGACTTGTTTGGCGTATGCCATTTCAGGTCATGTAGTTCCGGTAAGCCTCCTCAACTCCTGGTGATGGCCCCGGCACTGATGTAAAATCTTTGCACACTTGTGGTTTTCCTACTGTCTACCTACTTGCCAGAATTGGTGAAACCATCCATCTGTGAACTTGGGAGTTTTTTTTTTTTTCCATCACTGGCCATTTATTACCCCCATAGACCTTTGGTGACGTTTTTCTTCACAATTTTTTCACATATTTTTACATACTCAATATGGACTGTTATGCTTTATGATTTTTGATTTTTTTATTTTGAGGTGTTTGGTTCATGGAACCGTCACGGGTTTCTTATTACTAGTCACTGGTACATTTGATAACTAAGTACATTTATCATCTTATTTAATTTTTCTTGTGATCAACACAGTTTAATTATCTGGTATTATCCATATTTATGGTCATATATGTTTTGTTAGCATTCACTTTATATATGCATTTATGTACTGTGATGCACATGTTTGTGGATGTGGATTATAGCGCTACACTTTTATTTTTTTGATGATATTTTTTTTATGTCACTTTAAAAAGTTGCCTGTGGCATTGTTATGGCCACATCTTCACATTATGAATCCTTAAAATTATATTTCATTCAAAAGAACATAGAATTATTGGAAAACCTGTAGCATTAGCAGCCATCATAGCCAATGAGCTTAGGGTTTAGCATGGCTTATTTATATATACCATTCTCACCAATTAAACACTTGTAATGCATAGGTGCCAAATATAATGACACAATGATGTACTGTATTAGGCTCTTTTGAATCACATGTCTTTTTCTTTTTCTATGTACACACATGATGTTTAGCTGCTCTATTGTATTCATGTATAGTCTCTATCACAATGTTTGAACTTTCCCAGGTTAACCTTGTACAGAGAACAGCATGTATGTATGTACATTTATCATAAATCTTATTAAAGGTTGATTTAGAGACCCTGTTGTTAGACCATTCATCTTTCCACAAGATTATATGTATGTTAAACATACTGTATTTTGAGCATGTTATTTTCCACCCCTGTGTAGATGTTTAAAAGCTACAAGACTTCCCCTGGACATCACCATCTTGAATGTGATGTCAGCAACCCCAGAAAACTGAGGGAGAAGGGCTATGCAATGCAAGGAGGGAGTGGCCTGTGTTAGACAATTGGCTCTTTCTGAAGAAGATAAATTTGTTAGGAAGTTCAAAGACAAATTGCTAGTGAATTAAAAAAAGTGTTTATGGAAAGGAAATTTGCAAGCATTTAAAAAATTGATTTTTCTTTGCTTTTACCTGCGATTTTTAATTTGGTGACAAGTTTTCTCTAAAAAAATAAAGATAAAAAATACATTCTCTCAATGTTGGATGTGGCACTTTACCAATGTTCTCAGTGTTTAAATGTATGAATGTTACCCCATTTTCTTAAGATGTAGCAAAATGCACACTTGCTTCATGGAACTTATAGGTCAGTAATGAATATTTAGAACCACTTAAATTATTTAGTCCCATCTGATGCTCTCTTCCTTACATACCATATACTTAATATTTCCACATGACCTTGCAACCTGTTAAAATTGAAGCAATAATTTAAATGTACAGGTATTACTATATATATTTTTAATGTGAGTTCAATTGTAGACATTTTCACATCAAGTTGTAGATTCTAAGTGTTTCTTTTTCACCTCAAGAGAGGTAATCTTACAGTTCCATACATGCCATAGATTTTCACTACACGTTATTAATCATTTTTTATTTTCTGCTACTCTCAAGTGCATTGTGCTACTTTATTGCAGTATCTCTATGCAGTGACAGAGTTTAACATCATGAATATTATTTTATGACTGTGTTAAAGTCCAATTTTAACTTCCGACTAAAAAAGGGTCATGACTGGGCAAGGTCCCCAAGTGCTTTTATGTTACCTGCTTTTTTCACATTTATTTATTTATTTTATTATTATTATCAAGATGCATGAAGCCATGGCTATTTTTCTGCTAATAAGATGCTAAAAATGAACTTTTTCAAATTCTCCCTT
Source organism: Aquarana catesbeiana (assembly GCF_042186555.1). Classification (NCBI taxonomy): domain Eukaryota; kingdom Metazoa; phylum Chordata; class Amphibia; order Anura; family Ranidae; genus Aquarana; species Aquarana catesbeiana. The sequence continues at coordinate 483,165,710 of NC_133326.1, read as the reverse complement.
TAACCTTTAACATATAAAAAGTGTACATGATCATTTAGAAGCCCTCTTGCCATTTCAGCACATGGCACTTATCTTTTAAAAAGTGATACGCTCTAATAACAGGGCATATCTATTTTTATACAGTTTCATTCACTTCTTTAAATCTTATACAGCAAAAGTCACCCTGGGACCCTAACATAACAATACCTTGAAGACAATAATATTTTAAGAATAACTGAATGTAAAGGTTAGGTTGTTTTATGTGAAAGTGTTAGCAAATCTCCTGAAAGTCCATTTTTCAGGGGGCCTTTGCTAACAGAAAGCACTGAACTTCTTTAAATCTGCTCTACTCACGATTCACCTGGTTTATCCCTGCAATCCAGTTTGCAGCCCTGTTATTTGCATATTTTCTAGCATGAGCTTTTAGCGCAGAGCAAAAAGGCAAAAAATAAAAATGTTCCTTACTGAATTCTTAAATATAACTTTTTTTTTTTTTACCACACATGTAGAAGGTGTATAGTTTCAACCTCTCATGGGGAAAGAAGCAACAGACTTTAGTTATTTTGTTTTACCAATAATTTTTAGTCTGGGGGAAAAAAATTAAGATATTGTAGACTTTCTTGGTGCTACTTACAACTAAAAACATTAAACAGAACTATCTTATATCAAAAAGATTGTTACAAGTTTATTGAATGACAGTCAATAAAATTATCTTGAGTGCCTGTTCACACCAGAATGCAGTTTGGAAAACTCAAGGTCCTTGGGCGTTTGAGTTTCCCACATTGTGTTCCAAGTGCACTGGGTGTGCAATCTTCTGTGAGTGTCAAAGTGTGTAGCACCATCTATCTAGTGTAGGTGCTAGAGTGAGATTTTATTTGTAGAACAGGTACATTTATGTTTTGATCTGTGGGACTGGGAGTGGCTTAGAGTAGGCTGGTGACTCACAGCTAGTTTCACCTTTGGGTTACCTTCCTTCTGTTTTTAGAGGCTTCTAGAAGGAAGGTGGGGAAGAGAGGTGGAGCTATCTGGGATGTTCTAAGGGGCCCTGACCATTCCCCAACCTGGATTGGCAGGGGGCAGGCATTCCATAAATATCTAGAGTCAGCCCAGCTGGGAGGAGTTGTTAGGGTAGAAGAACTGGAGATGGAGTATTAGGCTGTCAGAACCTTTGAGAAAGCCCCCTACTCTGGGCTGGGAGCTGAACAGGAATCCCACACAACCCAAGGGGTGTCCTGAACAGGAGTAGGATAGGACAGCAAAGAATACTGCCGAGCGAGTCTCCAGAAGGGATCCATCAGGTGTTGGTGAGTGACAGGCACAGTAGGGAGAGCTGGGAGGGACATGCTGGAGCAGACTCGGAGTGAGCAGTCTGAGATAGATGTAGAGCAAGCGGGAGAGACTGTAATGTTACTGGCAGTGAAGTCGGGCCGCTGCAGCGGGAGGGCTGTCAGGGTCTACAAAGGGCTGTCTGGGATCAGTAGCCCACCAAAGAGGGCGACTAGCATTGGAACTTTTGTTGCTACACTATAGGGGCCCGTGGTCCTTGCCTGTAATAAGGTACTTTTAAGGCCTGTCTGAAACCAGAGTTAGGCCTAACCATGTGCTAGCCATGCCTGAAGAATTGTGCTGGAGGGAGAAGGAGAGATAGTCTGCAGCATATGTTGTGCAGGGGAAGAATATCTAAATTGTCCCAAATCATGCAAGGATCTTTTTCCTGGACATCCCATGAATTCCTTAACCCCATCCAAGTTCTAATCCCTCAATAAAATACAAAAACAAAGCTGATGGACTTGATCATTGTCTTGGAGTATCTGGAAGTGACTGCTGGGCTGGGCTGGGCAGGGTGACAGGTGGGCCACAATCACTTAGCAGCCCCTACGGGGGTACTGCTACAGTGCGTTCCTGTTTGATTCCAGTGTGGATTGACACTGAAAGATGTCTATAATTTCATATTTCATGTATTACGTGACTATGACCCAAGCAAGAAAGTAGAAGGATTGGCTTATCAGAGGTTCCTAAAGGATACATACTGTTATATACAGTACATGTATGGATATGACATCTTTTAACCACTTGCCATCCAGGCAGTTTTTGACATTTCTCACATACATGTTGGCCCATATACTGTAAGAACTCTTTCACACTGGGGTGGTTTTCAGACACTTTAGCGCTAGAAATTGCCTCTGCTAAGCACCAGAAAACTGCCTTTTATTCATTCCAGTGTGCCTTTTCACACTGGGGTAGTGCACTTATCGGACAGGAAGTCCTGCTAGCAGCATCTTTGGGGCGGGTTGGGAGCGCTGTATACAGAACACCCCTGCTCATTGGAATGAATGGACAGCGCTTTAAAAGCGCTTTGAAGCGCCACAATACGTTTTTTAACAATTTTTGGGGGGTTAAAAGCACCCTGCTAGTGGCCAAAAAGCGATGTGAAAGCACCACTTAAACAGCGGTAAAGCACCGCTAAAACGAGCGCCGCTTTACCGTGAACGCGTCCATGGCCCCAGTGTGAAAGGGGTCTAAGTTTGTGGGGTTCTACTGCACATGCACAGGCAGTAGAACTGAATTGAAGTTGCACAGGCCTCAGGTAAACATTGAAGCAGAACGTTGGTGCCTGGGTGAGTATACATACAGTCTTCTGTTTTAAAGTCTCCTTAAAGTTAAAACTGATTATACAGCAATCATACAGTATATGTGTTTTTGCGTTTAATAATTTGCATGGCAATATAATATGTAACAATAAGAACATCCAGCATATTAAATTCTGAACTTATTTAAAACATATCTGCTAAGATAAGTTTATAACAATTTGCTAAGAAAATACAGTATATCAGCACGAATTTATAAAACTGGGTCTTTCTTAAAACATATGTTAATCATATGCTGCCTGCCATTTTTGGAAGTCCTCATAGCTCATACGTACATGCTAAGATAAGTTTATAACAATTTGCTAAGAAAATACAGTATATCAGCACGAATTTATAAAACTGGGTCTTTCTTAAAACATATGTTAATCATATGCTGCCTGCCATTTTTGGAAGTCCTCATAGCTCATACATCACATGGTCAGCAGTGCAAAATAGTGCATTTTTTTACCTCGATGCATTCTGTGCATTGAGGTAAAAAAATGTTTAGGTATTCAAATTGCCCCCTCACACCCCCCCCTTATACTTACCTCGAGTCTGCACTCGATCCAGCGATGTGCCTGACTGCAGTCTTCTCTCCCTCTTCACACAGGGGCTGACAGACAGTAGTAGGAGCTGCCAAATTTAGTGAGAAGTGGGCAGGGAAGAGTTTCACTGTCTGTATCTATGGACACAAGCAGCGTGGCTTTCTTCTGGGTTACACAGAGAAGAGGAGGAGCCAGGAGCACGGGGGGGGGGGGGCGGGGTACCCGAGAAGAGGAGGTTCTAGGCTGCTCTGTGCAATTCCACAGGTAAGTATAACATATTTTGAATTTAATCAAATATAATGTCTGAACAATTACTTTAAAGCCACTTTCACCCTGCACTTTTATTGTGGCGTACTACTGCATAGTGTGTTGCATTAAGGCAGCCATTTCATCAAGAATGGGCGAAGGAAAATGTCCTATTTTTTTATTAATTGCACCACAATGGGGCTGATTTATAAAAGCCTTGCGCCATCAGTAGAGGCGCACGGCGACGTGCAACGCACATTTTCACATTTAAGAAACGGTGCGCCGGGAACAGAGCGCAAATCCCCCATTTACTATAGTGATCTCAGTGCATAGGAGAATGCAATCTGTGAGCCACTATGGACATGGCACACAGCATCTTCAATTCAATATTAACAGAAGATGGAGGTGTCAATATTATGGAGTGATGTGGGATGATGTGAGGAAGTTTAGTAACAACTGCCCAAGTAACAAATATGCCCAAATTAGAAAGAGAAAGTAACTTTTTCAGAGAAAGCCTGCTGTGCCCGCAAGTACGTTTAGAATTGCGTGAGATCAATGTAAGCACTGCGCATGCGCAAGCGGCTCTGGCACTCATTCAAATGCGTTTGTTCACTACGTGGCCAAAATCTTAGTAAATGTCAAGCAACGCAAATGCAATTGCGTGGGTTGATCAGGCGCACCTCTAAACTTGACATTTTTTTTTTTACGCTGGTTCACCTTTTTGTTTTTTTTTAAGGAGATTTGCACACAGGTCATGTTAGCACGTTACATTGCCAACATGTGACATGCACCTTGTTAAAATTATGTAAAAAGACTCTCGCTCCTCTAGCTCCTCCTGTTTTTTTTTTTTTTTTTTTCCCTCTTGTTCTTAATTATAGCTCCTCCTAAAAGGGCATTTAACCCCCCCCCCCCAATGCATATGATTTCTTTGGGCTAGCTTTTGCTTTTAAAGGGGAACTCCACACTCCATTCTCCAATGCTCTTGTCTCCCCCCTCTAACCCCTTGGATTTCCATTGGCTAACTTTTGCTTTTAAAGGAGAACTCCACACTCCACTCCATTCTCAAAAGGCTGTGGGCTGCCTTTTCCAATCCAAACCATATCCTTTTTCTGAGCATACAACAGGGCCAGCTAGGAAAGGGGCGAGTAGAGCGATCGCCCAATCCCCTCCTGGACCATATAAGGGCACATGCACTCAACATAGCTGGCTGCCTTTGGGGCATGTTGGGCTCAGCCCAATGCCAACCACAAAGTACCTTGTACCCACTAGTTTAAAGGGGCTTTCCACATTCCATAAAGCCCCCTGTCTGCAGCCCCCACAACTACAGCCTAAGGTTGTATGGAAGAGGCCCTTGTCCCCCTGAATATGGGAACAAGGTGGTTGACTTTTGGGGTGCCCGACCCCCTCCTGCCCCCAAGCATCCACCCTTTCATGGGCTGGCTTGCTGTGTGTTTGGCTAGGGGTTTGTTAGTGTTTGGGAGGGGCACAATCTTTTTTTAGTTTGGGGTGGGATTTTTCATGTGGGGGGTTCTCATTTTAAGCCTTAACATACCCAAATGGCCTTGTATGTGTTGGGGGGGCAGGCTATTTTTTGTTTTGGGTTAAAATCTTGCATCTGCAATGTAGATTTGTAAGTTTTCTCTAAAGCCATACATCTTGCAGCATTTTGGATACATGCTACAGATGCACCACTTTACAGGCAGAGTAAGCCCCCAAGTTACTAGCTTTTAAGCAATTTTGCATTTTTAAAGGCACTTTTTCTTGTTTCATTTGTGGGGTTGTCCAAATTGATGACATTGATATATGTCCCTCAGGGTGGGACCTGGACCCCCATACCCATTTTAAGGCCAATAACTAGAAGATAAGCCAACCAAGTGGGGAATAGCAAAATTAACAAGTCAGTTCCCATAGACTGCAATAGGATTTGTTGGATAACTATTGCCCATGTTAGGCTCTTTGTTTGTCCCCTGGACCGGGGGTACTTGTCCCATCTATAATTTTAGCATGTAGAAGCAAAGATGCTGTTTTTTTATTTTCCTTGCATGTCCCCCCAGATCTCCGGCAACTGCACTTCCAAGTGCACTTGTAGTGCAAAGTGGATTTTCCTTTAGTAAATAAACCCCAAAGTCCAAGATACCTAATCATTTGGGGTGTACAGTGCAAAATGCTAGAGTGCAAATTATCCAATGGGGTAGACACAAAGGAAAGACATTGGTAGGGTTTTACCCTCACTTTCTGTTTGGCTATGTGATAAGAAGTAAATAAATTTGAAGGAGAAAGTGGCAAAATTTGGGAGGTGTCTTTACCCTATCGGGGTGCAGACATCCCCAAAAACTGACAAAACTTCTAATCCCTCTGCACTCTATCCTTTATAAGCAAAAATAAGAAAGGACTTCATTTAGTTTAACTTTGCAAAGACACATTCCTAAGTTCAACTGTGATGCATGTCAATGGCCCATTTAGACCTTCTTTAATAGAAAACACCAGTTGCCTTTCACTAGAAACATTTGTTAGTCCAGTCCTGGAAATCTGCATGTGCTTTACTATTAATTTCCCTAAAAATTGGGTTCCTGCAGCTAGATGCGTGGCCGCTGTGTATGTGAGATGCGCAACTGCTGTGTGCACGGAAGTATGTACCCGTGGCGCATATCTGGTTCCCGGAAGTGGTAGCCAGCACACAGGAATGACATCACGCCCCTACAGAAAGTTGTTTGTATTGCTGCTAATTTCTTCCCACCACGATGCCCCGCTCACTGTTCTCTGAGGAAGAGATGATCCTTATTTGCAAATTAAGATTTTTTTTTTTTTTTTTTAACATGGGGTGGTGGTTGTGTGGGTCCCTAACACACATTCATACATATTAGGGCCAATTTAGACAGGAGCCGATTTACCTACCAACTTGTTTTTAGAGTGTGGGAGGAAATTTAGACAGGAGCTGATTTACCTACCAACATGTTTTCAGAGTGTGGGAGGAAACTGGAGGAAACCCACACAGGCACAGGGAGAACATGCAAACTCCTGGCAGATGGTGTCGCGGGCAGGATTCGAATCAGCGACCCTTTTTGGTGAAAGTGCTAACCACTACACCACTGTGCTGCCCAAATAAATTTCTATAGATGTAGGTTCTTGTGTCCACCAGCAGAGAGAAGTTGGGTAGATGCCACACTCCCAATTCTGGAGGCATAATAATGGTCTAGCACAGGGGCCTTCAAACTACAACCCTCCAGTTGTTCAGGAACTACAATTCCCATCATGCCTAGTCATGTCTGTGAATGTCAGAGTTTTACAATGCCTCATGGGATGTGTAGTTCTGCAACAGCTGGAGAGCCATAGTTTGAAGATTCCTGATCATTCTAGCATGTCTTGAAAAAAGGTGTGTTCTCATGTGCCTTGTATTATGCCCAAGAAATATCATTAGGAAAATACAAGTGGGTCATGGCACATCCAAATTCCAAATTTGGCACTTAAGATGGTCATGCACTATGCAATCTGATTGGCCAATCTCTGTACAACTCGATATTTCGGCAACATAGGTAATAGGAAGACGCACTTAAACAATTGATTCAAATTATAGGAAATCAAAGGCTCTTGCACTAAATCTATTTTTTTTAAGATCTAACTGATTGCAGTGTATGGTCACCATAGGTGTGCGCAGCCTATTGCATTAGGGTGTGCACCCCAAGGTTCAAACACTTGCGCCTTTCTCTGCAGCCTCAGCTCACGGGGCAGTGAATGAATGGGAAGTGCTCTGTGCTGAGTGGCTTCCTGTTCATTCTCAAACGGAAGCATGGTAACCACAAAGTAAATAGTAAAACAGTTTACTATGCTTCAGTTATGAATAGACACAGTGAGCGAGTGTGTTGTCTGTGTTCATTTAGAAAAGGAAGGGGCTGGTAAATTACATATTTACTGGCCCCTTCTCCTGCTCTCCATCCTGAAACATACTCCACAGAAGCAGAGAGAGGAGAGAAGCCAGCAACACTGCGGGGTGGAGAGGCCAACAAGGGGGGGAAGTCTGGGCAGTAGGGGGAATCGGCATCACACATAGTGATTAGGGTGTGCTCAGGCACACCTGGCACACCCACTGCGCACGCCTATGATGGTCACCTTTAAAGATCAAGATCTGAAAATATTAATTTATTAGGTTAAGAAACACTTCTCTGTTCTTTGTAATGTATTGAAAGATTTGGGTAAAAATAGAAAAAAAAACACATTTCAAAGATATATTAGAAGTAATAGGAATGAGATTAGCATAAAAAGGGTTATTTAACTGAGAACACCTACTTATTGCCTAACAAGACACCAATGAGATGAAATTAACCAATTGTATTGGGCGTGCGCTACTATCAATGAGAAAACTGCAGTTACCCTAGCACCAGTTGCAGTTTACATATTTATTATCGTTTTGCACTTCAAAGCGCGCTGTTCGGTTAATGATTTTTCCAGTGCAACAATTAAGGTATGCACTGCTCAACACATTCTTCTTAGTAAATCAGCCCCAATGTGTTGCAGTGTGTGTCTGATGGTACCTAGCTTTAGGATACCATTCTAAATGAATGGCACCACACAGAGTGGTTTGTGTTACTGTTGTAGTAAAATGCACATTACCACAACACATAGATGTAAAGCTAACTACACTTTCAAATAACTTAATCTTAGTGACCTCCCTCACTTTCAAATAACTTAGTCCTAATGACTTTCCTCACCATACTACCTAAAGCCCCCTGCACCTACCTTAGATAAGTGGGCAATATGGTCCAGAAACATGGACTATATCAGAGGGCACTCTGTCAGAGAAGCCTCCCTGCAGGCCTACAAATAGACATTGTTCGTATTCAGGCCTATGAAGAACCCAGTACCTCAGCACTACCCTAATGTCTCCCTGTCACCCAGTACTTCCATCACTACCCCCCCCCCGCACTCCTGACCCTGAACTTCCCTTACTCCCAGCACACCTGTCACTGAGCCCCCCCCCCCCTGCACCCTAACTCTGAACCTCTCTTAATCCCAGCACACCTGTCCCTGAACATCAACACCCCAGACACTACACCATTCGGGACCAGATAGCATCTCGCTGCATATTCCACTACTCACTTTTGCGGGGACCTGTAGAGGGGAGGAGGAGCTGAGCCTAGAATTTTTGGGCAATCTTTCAGCTCCGTGTGTGGATGTTACTGCTTTATGTAAAACTGTTACAACTAAAACTCCATTTTACTGCCTGTATTCTTCTGGTACAATAAGTATAGCAAGAATAAGTAGTTCATTTGGACAATATAGTCCCTATATACTGTATAGTGCTGTACATTTGTTTTACTGTACATTTGGTATTTAGGACCCATTTTAGAGGATGTACTTTTAGTACTTGTTGATACTTAGCAGATCTATTTATTACATTTAATATATTTTTTGTATTGTTTTTTTCTTGGTAACACTGATGAAGGGGGTATTTTTAGCCTCTGCATTGGTTTTTGATATCATAAATAGAATTTGATATAAAGCTTAACTGGAGCCAAGCAATACCAACCAGCTTTAAAAGTTTTCCCACTTTTGTGAGAAAAAAAAATAGTAAGACCTCATCTGGAATATGCAGTTTTGGGCACCAGTTCACAAAAAGGATATCGGGGAACTGGAGAAAATGTAGAGAAGGGCAACCAAATTGATAAGAGGCATGGAGGAGCTCAGCTATGAGAAAAGATTAGAGGAACTGAATGTATTCTCTCTTAAAAAGTGGAAATTAAGGGGGATATGGTCAATATGTATAAATACATAAGTGGTCCATATAGTGAACTTGGTGTTGAGTTTTGTACTTTAACCACTTCAGCCCGGAAGGTTTTACCCCCTTCCCGACCAAGCCATTTTTTGTGTTACAGCACTGCATTGTTTTAACTGACAATTGCGCGGTCATGCGACGTTGTACCCAAACAAAATTTGTGTTCATTTTTTTCCACAAATAGAGCTTTCTTTTCCTGGTATTTGATCACCTCTGCAGTTTTTACTTTTTGCGCTATAACCAAAAGAAGAACCACAATTTGAAAAAAAAACAATTTTTTTTAACTTTTTGCTATAATAAATATCCCAATTTAAAAAATAAATAAATAATTTCTTCAACAGTTTAGGCCGATATGTGTTCTTCTACATATTTTTGGTAAAAAAAAAGTCCCAATAAGCGTATATTGATTGGTTTGCGCAAAAGTTATAGCGTCTACAAAATCAAAATAGGGGATAGATTTGTGGCATTTTTATTTATTTTTTACTAGTAATGGCAGTGATCTGCGATTTTTATCGGGACTGTGACATTGTGGCGGACAGATGGGACACTTTTGACAAATTTTTTGGGACCATTGACATTTATACAGCTATTAGTGCTATAAAAATGCACCGATTACTGTATAAATGTCACTGGCAGGGAAGGGGTTAACACTAGGGGGCGATCAAGGGGTTAAATGTGTTCCCTCACTGTATACTCCTTAAAGCGCTCGCCATACAGCTACGGCGATTTGCGCAGGAGTGCCATTCTGCGGCCGTCAATCGACGGTGGGCAGTCGGCAAGTGGTTAAAGTGATTGTAAAGTCAGAAGGTTTTTTTATCATAATGCATTCCATGTAAAGTAGATTGCCTTAAAAAAGCCTGGATTCTTTCCTAAATGTACATAATATAACCAGATACTAACATTTAAAAGTAAACATTTAAAAGTAAAGTAAACTAATTGCTTCTCGGTGGATCAGGAAGGAATTTTTTTTCCCTGCCTTCCTCTGGATCAACTGTGGGTATAGGATTGTGTATATAGGATTGTATGTTCCCCGTTTTAATGGTTGAACTAGATGGACTTCTGTCTTTTTTCAACCAGACTAACTATGTAACTATGTAAATATGTAAGAAAAGCAAAAAAATATACAGTATATAGTGTATACAATTGCTACACAAGTCATGTAATGGAATGTTATTAAAATGACATTTCCTTTTTAATCTGCAGTGCTGTAGTTTTCTGTGACTTCTGTTCTGTGAATTCTGTAAATTCTGTGCAATTATGGCAACTCTGAGGCCTTTTGTAGACAAGTGGTCTACAGAACGCCTCCCAGAAATGTAATTTCCTGCTTGTGTGATTGGCTTACTGATTTTCTCAGCTGTCTGCACTAAGAAGTCAGATTTTGGGCATCCCCTGGAACAAAAATGTAATTTTTGGTGTGATTCTGATGAAGGTAAATCACGTCTAAAGGGATGCAGACCCTGCAACTTTTCTCAATAGAACCCTGTAAGTACAGCAGCTGATTGATATTCATGAAAACATTCAATTTACACATGAACACATACAAACTGCTATTACTTCAAAATATCAAAAGGTACAAATTTGTAACAACGTTTTTCAAACTTCCTGCAGTGTACACAGATCATTTAGAAAGGAATGTTTTTTTTTTCTCAACAAAAGTGGAGCCACTTTTTAAGTATCCATCATACAATGGTTTGCAACACAAGCATTTTTTTTTACAGATTTACATGTATATGTATATATACATGTGATGAAAAGATATTCAGTACATCTATGTGAAATGTATACAGAAGGTGTGTTTTAATACTCACACACTATGGCATCAAAACAGACATTTGAAATGTCAATTAATATATTTCCTAAATTATAGTAATACATTTATCTGCATGAAAATGATGTACTTTAAAGGTAATCTATAATCATTGCTTTAAAGTCTTTTTTCATTTGCATGCAACCTTAATTAAAGAGGAAGGACCGCTAATTATAGCTTTCAAGTTATTTCTTGCTTACTGAAATGAAAATACAGACAGTCTTTATATGGCAGACTTGGGATAAGAACATAAAGAACAATGAAGGTATTACAATTTCCATGTCACAAAGTTAGAAATAAAAAAAAGGTTCTCTAAAAAAGAAAAATTATAATTACCTGTCCCGCTACTGATCTTCACTCTCTTCATGACCTATGGTGCCCAGAGATTTTCTTTTCATCCAACCACACCTCCAGGAGTGCTAAATTTTTAAACCCTCAGGAAACAACGTGACTACCATCTCCTCCTATGATGTAGGGACCAACAGAAGAAACCACAATGCGTGGCAGGGGACCAGGAATCCAATCCCCCACCCCCAACAAGAGAATTCTCTGAGCACCATAGGTCTTAAAGAGGCCAAGCGGCTGGACTGTTAGGTATAATATTTATTCTTTACATGGAAATCTTTTTTTATACTTTTTTTTTGCACAAGGGTCACTTTAATTGGGTGAAAAAAATTATTAGAAACCTGTCTGGATAGAATTATAAGAGTTGGTTGACTTCTTTTTGAAGATGCATTCCACAGGTTTGTCATCCTTATCTTCTTTTTTTCTACCTACTAAGCTACCAACCCAGAACAAGCATATTGGATGTTGTTTGTTTTAAACTGGTGACTCAACACACACAGGTAACAAAGGCAAAATAATAATGACATTGTGGTATATGCACTTTTAAAAATAAGTAAGCAATGGGAGTTTAAACATTTTTTTCCTTACTGGACAGGAATCATGAAAAGGTTTTGGAGATTCCCTAGGTGATACTAATTCATTGTCATTTATCAAAATGGACATATTGACAGTTTAGACCTGATAATTTGGGGTGGATCCTGACAAGCTGAACAACCAACTAGTTTCTCAACCTTTCAAGAATGCAAATCATGATATATCTGCATCTGGATCACCATTTATTTGTAATAAAAATGTAACCGTTAGATTTATTTTTACAAGACATACCAACAAAAGGGGGGATATATGCCATAGAGGCCCACTTAATACAAGAACATGAGTTTTAGGAAAACCTACAAATGCAACAGTGAAAATAGCAGCATCATTTTACTTATTCTAAATTCTCTTTGAGCATTTTGCAAACCTAATAGTCTTCCCTGAAGACAATTTAATGACATTTTTGATGTGTATCAGGTCTGCAGAATTACTGTATAGTTCAATGTCTGCATTTCCCTCACAAAAGCAAAGTGAGTATAATGTTATTAAATGACAAAATGGCATTCCCAATCCCATCAACCTCTCTGAGTTGACAGTAATCTATTCTTTTTCTAAACCGCACCCAATTTCCAAACAGTTTTGAATGAATTATTTATTACACAGGGTACAGAGAAAAGACCTTACGTTTATATTGCATTTCTCCACACTGAGCACTTTGAGCCACAAATGATATGATAAGCAAATAAATAAAAGACACTTACTGTATACCTAAGTTTCTTCTTTGTAGCATCACATGTGGAGATGTGGTCCTTAAAGCATATCTCTCAATGGTTACAAATTATCTAATAAATAAGAGCATAATTATATTTCACACAAGTACTATCTTTTTATATAGGTAGCTTTTTAACTGTATGTGTAGCTATTTGCCCATCTGTTTATGTCTCTGAATTTTATTTAACGTTCTACTTCCCCTCTGCATGTAACATTCTCATTTACTCTAGATGACTAATTACTTACACTCTGTCCCTCCAACATAAACAGCCAGATGGGAACAGCATCACTCTGGGAGGAAATCCTCATTGCTGTGACCAATCACAGTGATCACATGTCCATTAGGAAACAATGGCTTTCCTATATAATGCCATTGCTTACTTCTGTGATCTTTGTGATTGGTTACAGTGATCACATGGAATCACAGCTGCCCTGTACCATGTGATAGCTGTGGCCAAACACAGCAATCCTAATAGTAAACAATGGAATCATGAATGGATGACAACACAGTTAAAATGATTGTCTATACAGTGATCATCACTAAAAAAGTAATAATAGTGTTAAAGAAACAAAGTCATTTCAATATTATTTTACATACTGTCATTAAGGATGGGGCTGGAGAGCACGGGGGTGGTCGGAGAGCACTGAGGGTCTAGAGAGCACGGGAGTTTCAGAGAGCACTGGGTTGGCTGAGAGCACAGGGGCTGAGAGCATGGGGGGCGAGAGCACAAAGCAGGGCTGGAGAGCGCGAGGGGGGCAGCAGAAGCAAGCTGGATAGGAGGAGCAGTGGGGTGGCTACATTTAGAAGAATACATTTGTCAATTTTCCTCCCGCAGCTTCTGAATATAGACAGATTAATTCTTTTAAATGCAGCCGCGCCACCACTCCCCTTATCCAGGTGCACGGGGCCATTCTCACTTTCTCTCTGGTCCAGCGTCTCCTCCAGCTCCTCCCTCCTTATGGTCACAGGTCAGCTGACCTGTAGTTTCTGCCCACTGGCCCCGACGGCTGAACTGAACTGGCAGCCCAGTTGCCTTGGGTTCCACAAGGACATGTGGCCCCGGCCCACCGGGCAAGTTCCCGGTGTGCCCTATGGCCAGTTTGGGCTTGAGTAAAAACAAAAAGGTGCAGCCCTAATTAAAGAGATTAAATAGTGCAATATTAACAGATCCAAGGTGGGTTAAAAGTGTGCAAACACTAAGAAAAAAACTTGAGAGTTCATTCATTACCATCATAGGACTCCAAAAGTGGTGAGTGATGTCAAACAAGCTGGAAGTATCCTCCACCTCTTCCACCTCATCAGTGACTACACATAGCCAGTTACCAGATATCCATGGTCACTGCAAAGAGAGCAGTCAACAAGCACAGTAGAAATCAGCAATTGGGGATATATTACAGGTAGAATCAATCCTCTGCTTCAGCTTACTTGCTCCACTTCTTCCAATAACAGGATCAATTCACCACCAAGAAAATATATGGATCTCCCAAAACACACAGATCATACAGGAAGCAAATACATCTCATATTGTAGTACCCTCTAAAAACTGTATTTATATACTGTAAAGTATTAAACTTTAAAGGATAAAGGAAACCCAGCATATTAATGTACTATTGTTTCAAACCAACAAGATGGCCAGCCCAATGGGATTTTCTTTCACTTACCTAGTCCTTGAATCTACACCTCACTTTTCACAATTTCAAAAGATAGAATCATGTGACCGTCCAGGGGACTTAATATCCTTAACTTAATAACGTAATACTGAACATCATGCACTAAAATAGCAAAAACTAGTGCGCAAAACCACACTCTCAAAGAACATGGACGATAGTACCAGGATGCCGACGCTTCCGGGGGACGGCCGAACCCGGAAGCCTTATTGTTCCTGCTGCTATTTTCGTTATGTAAATGTAAGTTGCTACTTTTTGTTACATTAAACTTTGATTGAATTACTACACTATGAGAGTATCTTCTTCTTCCTCATTATCATTCTGGGGTTGCTGTGAGCGGTGGTGACTACTACAGAAAGCCTGACCCACGCACACCCTCTGGAGGAGGGGGATAGCCTCAGGACCTTCATCCTTTGCATAGATGCACTAACCATCTGCCTGACTTGGCCCATTGGGGGCCGCTATTTGAGGTGAGAGACTGGGGGAAACACCTGTTTGCTGCACCAGTTTTTAAGTGGAAGAATTCAGCACTAAGTCACCTTTATTGGCACGCTACAACTGACCTTTTTTTATGGATATTATGGATATTATGAGTCACATTGCATGAAGCAACATTTGATTGGACTTGATCACATTATTTGTCACATTTTTTTGAATTTTTTTTTTTTTGTATTGCTTTCAGGTGGGAGGGGTATTGTTTTTGAGTCAGTATTGGAGTCGCATTTATATATGCATGATTTCTGCACAACTGTCACCTTGTTTTGCACTTGATCACTTATGTTAGATGTGGGGTGCAGAGTCGCATCCTTTAACTCACATATGCATTTATGATTAGTTTGCACGATGGGATTATATTGTATTATGTTTATTTTAATAGGTACTCATACAAGTATAGTATCACAGTTTTTATGCTTATAGTATGAGGAACTGTATTTTACCTATTCACCCTATAATACTTATTTCTCTTTATGGTCATATTTTCACACGTTGTGGTTTTAGGAACATTATGTATACTGTATGATTTGTTTATTTTCACCAGGAATGGTAACCAGCACTAAGCACTTTTAATACAGTTTGTCTGTTTTTAAACAGGATTAGCTAGTAGTCAGTACTAAAGTGCAGTGCTCATATAAGTCATCTTGAACTTTCATGCAGTCTGCACTTGCAGGAAATTTAGTAGATTGTATTCTATGGTAACTATCTGTAGGTGCTCATTGGTCGTTATACTGACTATAGGCATCACGTGCACCGGGAATTAGAGAATTGGAAGGATTTAGATCTATGCTACTTTGAGAGGTTCTTTCCATAACTGTGAGTGGTACATTTAGATAGATTAGCGCCACATACTCTTGTTTACCTTAACATCATGCGCTGCCTCCTGCAGAATAGAATAGAAGGTGTTTTTACCTCTCTGGACCACACCTCCCTCATTTCTGTATCACTTCTTTTTTTTTATTTTCACCCATTGTCCTACTTCTGGCTTCATACAAGTACATGGAAGAGAGTGGGTGGAGACACTTAGCTGTCACTGTTCTTGTAATTAAGTTCCAGATCAGGGAGGGGGAGGCTGTAAACACACCAATTTTCTTTTTAGGCCCCATTCATTCATCTAGCATAGTGGAAGCATACATTTTTTGGCATGTTTTTCAGTGCAATACATACATTACCAATGGGCTGCCTTTTTTTTTTAAACCCTATTAAAAAGTAACATGAGTGTGATGAAATGCATCAGGGCAGGGCCTAGTTACTTCTGCATGACCAGCAGGAAGTGAGGCTGAATCCATGCTGGTTTATGTGAGCTGGAAGTCTGAGCCTAAAGGGGGCACAGCACTGATATCTGCAAAATCTTTTTTAAACACTTGCCTACTGAGCACTTTCATCTGCTTCCTGCCCAAGCCAATTTTCAGTTAAATGACAATTGCATCATGTAACGCTGTACCTTACCTAAACAACATTTTTGTCATTTTTTGAGACAGATAGAGCTTTCTTTTGGTGGTATGTAATCACCACTGGGTTTTTTATTTTTTGCTAAACAAAAAAAGACCAAAATTTTTTTTTTTAAGTTTTTCTTCGTTTCTGTTCTAAAATTATACTGATGTGCGCTAATGAGGCTGCACTGATGGGCACTGATAGGCTGCACTGATGGGCACTGATGAGGTGTCACTAATATGCAGCACTGATGAGCACTGATAAGAGGCCCTGATGGGCACTGATAACCAGCACTTATGGACACTGATAGGCGGCAATGATAGGCAATGATAGGCAGCACTGATAAGCAGTAGTGATAGGAACTGATAGGTGGCAATGATGTGTGGCACTAATGGGCACTGATAGATGGCACTAATAGTTGGCACTGATGAGGGGGCACGGGTGGGCACTGACAGGCATAACTGATGGGCACTGAAAGGAATCACCGATGGGCACTGACAGGCAGCACTGGTGGGCACTAATTGACAGCACTGGTGGGCACAGTTGGGTAATGTTGGGGCTGCATTGATAATCAGGACACTGATAATCAGTGCCCTGATTTTCAGTGCAGATGTCCCCGCTGAGAAATGCTGCTTACCGTCTCTCCTCTCCTCGTGCACTGTCAGCGTGAGTAGAGGAATGCCGATAACCAGCATTTACTGTTTACACTGTGATCAGCTGTGATTGAACACAGCTGATCACATGGTAAAGAGATTATGTCATAAGCTCTTTACTGTGGGTGGTGATGCCCTGTGTCGTATGCACGGCGAGATTGAGAGACGTCATATGATGTCCTCCCAGAACGAGAGTTCTCCCACCTGCCCGTCATTTTACAATACAGCGGCCAGGAAGCAGTGAATGTGGTGCATTGCTTTCTGAGTGCACTATACTTGTAAGTGTGATATATTCTTTTGCTTTTAATAAAGGTTATAGTATTTTTATGGCATTACAGTATCCAAGCCTTTCTTTTTTGAGCGGAGAAGTCCTAGAAGATGGTGTGGATTTAGAGAGTTGTTATACAAGAACCGTTGAGGAGGACCATAGGAGAGCATTGGTGCCTTGGAGTGAACCCCCTTACAGGGGAATGCTCATCTGACCTATTTTTAACCAAATAGGTCCAAATAGTAAAGTAAGAGCGAAGTGTAAATGGTGGCGGGACCCTCTGCACTTTATTCATTATAAAGGATGTTTGAAGACTGCACAAAGCACAGCAGCTAGTTACTCACACATTTAAGGAACTGCACCATTGAACATTTTTTTTTTGCTTCATAGCAACTGTATGTCATATCACTCATCTTATGGTTTTATTTTTTATATATGTTGTGATGGTTTATTGATAATATATCATGAATGCTAGCAGTTTATTTTTCTCCAAAGTTTTAGATTTGTCACATATTTTTATGCACTTTAACACATGAATCCTTACATGCGTAAGCAACAACCTTTTATGTTAAAAATATTTTCCTGACAGGCTCCATGGCAGCATACGTGTGAGTTGACCTGGCCTCCATAACTACCCAATAGGACCCCTCCTTATAAATTTCAGCTGTGAGCTCCTAGCCGTGTTACTTTTTTATCCTCCTCCGTAGTACCATATGTTTAGTTCTCCTACCTGAAGACGATGTCCTACGATCGTGTCAGCTGAACGATGTGATGTCACGTCCCTCCAATAAGCCTTGACTGTTAGCAGGGTATGGAGTGTATTGCAGAGTAAGCACTGAAGAGCTGGATTTATGTCTTCCATTTGAAGGGACAAGTGCGCACAGGCCTGTTTGCCTAGCAGTTTGCAGGTGGCCATTATCTGCCTGAAAACCTGGTGTGTGTGTTTGGACGTTCCTTGCTGAATCGATCGTAGGTGGTGTTAAGCGATCGCCTTCATGGCTGCAGTGTTTATGTTTGTGGTATTTTTTTTATTGCATTGCCTGTCTTTTCATATATTATGCCTATGCAGTGGCTGGTTCCCTGTGCGTTCCAGCTGCCGCTCCCCATTACTCCCGGGTTCCATCTGCGGTCTGTGTATGTGCGGTCCCAGAATGAAAGTGAGGCCTGGTTCGCGCATGCGCATGAGGATCGCGGGCCTGGTGCGGCCTGGGGAGGCCTGCAGATCTTGGGAATGATTGTGGGCATATCGGCGACTTCCCTGAGCACCTGAGCCTTCCCCAGGTAAGTGCAATTCAGATGGGTCTGAATTTTTGCCATTTCTCCCTTGCTGATACCTGATGTATTGTCTGTGCCACCTGCAGTGATTTCAGTATCAGCCATGGATTCTTCACTGCCTCCTGGTGGCCAGTCCTCTTGCAGCAGGTAAGATTTGGAAAATGTGTTTTTGCCTTTATTCTACCTGCTGGGGGGAAGAGAGTGGAGTGTAGGGCATTATTTCTGACTTTGTGCCTTTCTCTCTCTTTTTGTATCTTTCCCATTTCCTCAGCCCTTCTAAGTCTGACCAACGATAAAGTAGTTCCCGCAGAAGGAGCGGGTCTTCTAAATCACACCACCGGCATTCCTCCTCTGGTTCTAGACACCATGGTTCATCCTCTAAGTCTAAAGACCACAGTAGAGGCTCTTCCCCCCCCCCTCATCTCATAGTAGGGGACCAGAGAAAACATGTTGGGGATGCAGGGCCCCAGTTCCTGCCAGCAAGTCTCTCTGTGACCACTGTTTCTCTAAAGCAGCTAATGAGAGAGAAGGTGCAGATCAACATCTGGAAACTTTAATTAAGCAGGTCGTGAAGGAGTCGCTACAGGAGAGAGATGCTGGAAAGCCTCGTGATTCTCCTCCAGATCCTCTGATTCCCCTGTCAGGGGAGGGTCCAGTTCATGAGACATGGGAGTCTTTCCAACCTAGTCACCAGTCAGCTCCCCCTTCAGATAGTGGGTCAGAAGCAGATGATCCTGGGATGTGCTTTGAATAAGCCCTGGTTCCTTCTCTGGTGAAAGCTGTTAAAGACGCTTTGAATTGGGAAGACCCAGTAATTTCTCCTCCTAAACAGAGAAAGTTTTTCAAACAGCTCAGCAAGGAGCGTCATTATTTTCCTTTTCTCACTGAAGTAGGAGCCATAATATCTGAAGAATGGGGCAAGATGGATAGAAAAAGTTCTATGCAGTCTAAAATCTCAAAACTATACAAGGTTAAACACCTTGAGTCAGCTCCCTTGGTGGATGCTGCATTAATGAGACTTGTGAGGTATTTGACTCTCCCTCTCGAAGATACGGTCTCATTTAAAGATCCTCTGGAGAGACGGATTAATTCTGACCTAAAAAGGATTTATTTAACAGCAGGCACAGTGTGCAAACCTGCCCTGGCCTTAGCAGCAGTCTCTAAAGCTTTAGAGGCATGGTCAGACAATGTGAACAAATCTCTTAGAAGTATCTCTTAGAATCTCTTAGAAGAAGTAGCCAAGAGCTCCCCTATTCAGGAAATCAGTCTAGCCTCTGCCTTTCTGGGGGAGGTCTCTATTGATGTTATTCGCCTAGTGGCTCGGGTGATGTTGTCAGTGGTCACCGCCGGTCGGGCCAGGTTGGGGGTCCAGCTTCTAAGCAAGCTTGGTGCCGTTTTCCCTTTGAGGGCTCGTCTCTCTTCGGCAACAAACTTGATAGCACCATAACCCGGGCTACAGGCGGTAAGTCAGGGTTCCTCCCTCAGGATAGGCATTTACAGAACCAGAAACGCACCTTTTCAAGAATGCAGAACACCGACCGTGCAAGGGAAGCGTGCAGCTACAGGCCTGGTCGGGAATTTTCAAGATCTTGGAAATCCAGGCAGTCCTCTTTTAAAAAGCCCACAAAAGGGACTTCTTCTGGTAATCAGGACTCCACTAAGTCCTTTTAAAATTGGGCCCGCTCAAACATGTCAGGTGGCAGCTCACCTTCTCCACTTCCGACATGTTTGGGCTGCCTCAATTCGTGATTTCTGGACTGTCAAGACGATCTCCTCAGGCCACACCTGGGTTTTCAACAGCACTCCCAGACTAGGATTTATGCCAACAAATCTTCCTAGTTCAGAGGAGAAGAAACAAGTTCTTTTAGCTTACGTAAGCTCTTTATTGGCTCAAGGCGCAGCCATTCCTGTTCCAGATGGCGAACGAGGCGAAGGCATGTATTCCCCTCTGTTCTTGGTGCAGAAAAAGAACGGCACATGGAGGCCAGTCATAGACTTGACTCATCTCAACCGGTTTATCCGAAAGGAAAAATTCAAGATGGAATCACTATTAACGATTCAACAGTCGGTTCATCTAGGGGATTGGTTGGAGTCAATAGACTTGAAAGATGCCTACTTTCACGTTCCAGTAGCGTCAGACTTCCAAATGTTCCTTTGCTTTGCAGTGGGCGATCAACACTTACAGTTTACCTGCCTTCCATTTGGTCACACGACATCACCTCGGGTGTTCTCCAAGGTTCTGTTAGCTGTTGTTGCGCTGCTCCGAGTCAAAGGAGTTTGTCTTCACCACTATCTGGACGACCTCCTCCTTCTAGCCCAGGACACGGGTCAACTTCTAGAGCACAGGAGCCTAGTAATTGCCACTCTTCAAGAGTTTGGGTGGCTTCTGAATTTGGAGAAAAGTCACCTGAATCCATCTCAGTCTCTCATATTTCTAGGTGCCCATTTCAACACACTAGAAGGCACCATCTCGCTACCCGAGGAAAAGATTGTGGTGATCTGGGACAAGATCCGCTCAACATGCTCTTCATCTCACCTGTCCGCTCTTCAATGTCTGAAGGTGATTGGCACAATGGCAGCCACCATTCCCATGGTGAAGTGGGTGCAATGGCACACTTGCCCATTCCAGAAAGGGTTTCTCCAACAATGGGATTCCCCCCAGCAAGAGTCAGCGCATCCTCCTCAAGTAAAAGTATGGGGAGAGTGGCGCTCCCTATATTGATGGGAAAAGAGTCCCTACATAAACACAAAGATGTATACTGGACCCAAGTATAAATGTGCTATCAACCACCTAAAATAAGATAAAACATAAATTAAATATAATGTGTAAACAATATGTGTTATGGCGTGTGTCAATATGTATGTATATACAATTGCAAAGCATCTACTAATTAATGCAAAATAATCAAAAACGTCAGTAGTACTGCAACCTGGGCAAGTGCACTGCCATCAGAAAACGGGGGTCTCACCTGCAGAAATTCCCTCCTGTCAATAAAAGTGACATCCAAACACACAATCCAGGTGAAAAATGTCCAAATCAACTGGAATGGTGGAATTATAAAAATATATATATATATATATATATATGATAGAATTTTTTTTTTTTAATAAAGGTGAAGTTCCAAAATGGCAAATGTTCAAACCAAATAATGTTCCTATAAAAAATACAAAAAAAATAGACAAAAAATGAACCAAAAAGTAAACAAAAAATATTAAATAAAGGTGAAGCTCCAAAATGGCAAAAGGTTCATACCAAAAAATGTTCATACAAAAAATAAACATTCATACAAAAATATCTAGGTGACTCTTGTGCTTCATAAAAATCCAGTGACTTCTGTGATCCCCCTTAATGGTCCCCACTCACCGCCTCCTGGCACCCCTACAGTGGTAAAAAGCATGTATCATTAGAGGTAGATGATCTCCTATCCCGGGTAGGGCGTCCCCACAGTTCCTGTACTCAGCACGACCCCCAGCACCGTATCCAGGAAATGGTTCATCGGCTTTCTATAGTCACATCCTCTTAGGAAAAGACAAGGCTCCCATAGTGCAGCAGTTTAATAACTTCCCGCCAGGGGAAAAAAACACACTACAGCTTATGGTCAAATTAGCAGTGTCCAGGGAGCGAACGGCTCTCAGCGTGCGCCTCAGCTGAGCTCTAAGCTCCCTGTCACTCTACCGGGTGTGACGTAAGTGCATAGCTCCGCCTTACGCGTTTCATCATCAAAGTTGTCAAAGGCACCTGTACAAATATTAGCCATCTCGGCATTTACAGGAATTTCATGGGCTAACCATGCTCTGGTTCGTCAGTTCTTTAAGGGTGCTATCAGGCTAAAACCTCAAAGAAAACCAAGGTTTAATAAATAGGATCTTCCCCTTGTTCTAGATTTTCTTTCCACGCTTGGAACAAATCCTGACAAACCTCTATCAGTCAAAGACCTCACACTCAAGACCGTCTTCCTGGTGGCAGTAACCTCAGCCAAAAGACTGTCTGAAATCAGAAACTTAGGTTCAAAAGAGCCTTTCCTTTTTTTCCAGATAGAGCAGTGTTAATTCCCATGCTGGGCTCAAACCCTAAAGTAACATCTAATTTCCACAAAAATCAAGAAATTGTGTTGCCTACTTTTGGCACAACAGAGGGTCAAGATATCCATCCCCTTGATGTGGGACATACTTTGAGTCAATATTTGGAAGTTACGGAATCTTTTAGACAAATGGACTTTCTTTTCATTCTTCTACATGGAAAAAATAAAGCAAAACGGGCCTCAATTGGATCCATTTCTTTCTTGGATAGTACAGACCATTCAAAAGGCTTATAAAGCGAAGGGCTTAGCTCCTCCAGAGGCAGTGACTGCATACTTAACTCGGAGCATCTCAACCTCTTGGGCGGCTTCTCGTCATGTTGCACCTGAAGTTATATGTAGAGCGGCTTCTTGGTCATCTATTAATACTTTTGTTTCACACTATTGTGTTGAACCAGCCACCTTGTCATCCGTTAATTTTGGTTTGAAAGTGCTGTCAGTTGACAGTGTTAAATACATTTATTTTCTTTGCTCAGCACTGTGCCCACCCGGGTGTGTTTGGCGAGTTATTTCCCACATGTATGCTGCCATGAAGCCTGTCAGGAAAACGGAAAATTTATATCAAATACTTACCGTAATTTTCCTTTCCTGATAGGCTTGATGGCAGCAGGAGTCCCTCCCAATGCTTGGAGTAGGCTAGTTACGAAACACCACGCTAGGAGCTCACAGCTGAAATTTATAGGGAGGGGTCCTATTGGGTAGTTATGGAGGCGGGGTCAACCCACACGTATGCTGCCATGGAGCCTATCAGGAAAGGAAAAATTACGGTAAGTATTTGATATAAATTTTCAGTTTTTTCTTTTGGTTTATTTGTTCATTTTATATTATCACTGGTAGTTAAGCACTTAGAGTGGATTGTGCAGAAGATACCCTTTGACTATTTTTAAACAATCACACCGCAAGCATGATTTAAATTTTTTTTGTGTTCCCAGAATACTTGTGGAAATGTGGGTTTCTGCGCATGTTCCCGCAATGTGCAGATGTACATGGAGCCTCCATGTAAAACTTGGTGTTTAAAAATTCCACTTTAAGGCCCTCCCACATTTGGTTCAATTTTTCCACCCTCACCATTTGATGTGGCCAACTCCAGCTGAATGCAGGCAGCCCACAAAACTGTATGCAGATGCAGTAGCTGCACAGACACAGTTGCGTGTCAAAATTTGACATGTGACTGTGTCTGTGCAGCTGCTGCATCTGCATACAGCGGCTAAGCACAGAGGATGGGTCTCAGCTTCTGTCTGAATGAACATAAAATCTGCAAATCAATGCACATGTGCTAAATGCCTACATGAAAGGGGGCCTAAAGCTGGTTATTGCAGCAGAAACTGTAATGTGGAACACCTAAATCCAGGGGAAAGTGATCAGGGAATCACTTTTTCTCTCTCTGTTCTCTCTGTTGCCAGCCTCCATTTCATGGGCACATGTAAATATAAACTAGTTAATTTCTGGTGTATTACAGACTTCTAGGGACACACTTCTCCTGTTTTCTATTCTATGTCCCTGTTCTACAAAGGCCTTCCTCTGCTTTAATGTGCATATTCTGTCAAATGAACAATCTATGCAGGGAGAAGGAGAGGTAGAAAATGATCCATCAGCAGAGGAGGACACTGGCTGTGTATTCAGGGAGAATAATGTCCACTGACAATGACTGCTTGGAGAACCATGTAACTGCAGAGGTGGGCGGGACATATATCATGAAGCAATTTAATAGAGCTGTGAATAGGGGTTCATCCACTTGAGCTGTGAGTGGGTTTTAGAAAGCACTGCAGCATTGGACAGAACTAAAGTAGTGGAGAAGAGGGTGGGAACAATCTCCTGGAGGACTGGGGCAGAAGCAGGGTGTAGTTCAACTATAATAATAAACCAAATAACTGAGGCCATAAGAGGTCTTGACAGACCATATAAAGAGTCAGTAAAATGTCTAGATCTAGCTGAGAGGGCAGTTGAAACAGAAAACACTGGCATTCAATTAAGGTTAGGGTTAGGATTAGTGTTGCGTTTAGGATTAGGGTTGGGTTTAAGATAAGGATTGAGATTAGGTTTAGGGTTAGGGTTGGGATTGGGTTTATGGTTAGGATTGGTATTAGAGTTAGGTCTAGGATTAGGTTTGGGATTAGGGTTAGGGTTGGGATTAGGGCTTGCCCTATTAACCTTAATCCTAACCCTAATTCCAAACCTAATCTCAACCCTAATCTGAATCTTAATCCGAACTCTAACCCTTATCCCAACCCTAAACTCAACCCTAATCTCAATCCTTGCCCTAATCCTAACCCTAATCCAAGTTGCAAAATTAAAATAATTGTCCACACCTGTATCAATCAGTCAAATGCCCTGTACACACGGTCAGATTTTTCAATGGAAAAAGTGAAGAACTTTGTGTTGTCGGAAATTCCGATCGTGTGTGGCCTCCATCGGACTTTTTCCATCGGAAATTCCGACACACAAAGTTTGAGAGCAGGATATAAAAATTTCCGACAACAAAATCTGATCATTTAAATTCCGATCGTGTGCACACAAATCCGACGCACAAAGTGCCACGCATGCTCAGAATAAATTAAGAGACGAAAGCTATTGGCTACTGCCCCGTTTATAGTCCCGACGTACGTGTTTTACGTCACCAAATTCAGAACGATTGGATTTTCCGACAACTTTGTGTGACCGTGCATATGCAAGACAAGTTTGGCCCAAAATCCGTTGATAAAAATCCGATGGATTTTGTTGTCGGAATGTCCGATCAATGTCCAATCGTGTGTACAAAGCATTAGAAATCAGGCTGCTAACAACAAAGACAGAGTTTTGTGAAATCCTTCACAAAATCATAAAACACAGTTGCAGCATCAAAAGTGAGACTTCTTTTTGCTATCTTGTGGTTATAGCATCAGAAGTGTCTTTTTCTTTCTAAGGTCAAGATATTTAGTGAGTGTTTGTAGCGTTTAGAATGGATGAATGCTTATATAAGTAAATAAGAGTATACATGGAATCTTCCTTCTAATACTGTAACCACAGGTAGTCTAACTTTAGACTAGCAGAGTAGTCTAACTTTTGGTACTGCATTTTACTAAATTGCAAAATTAAGAGGAAAATTATAGAGGGTGAATCTCCCTAACGGGGGTGCAGACAGCAATAGAAAAAGACAGGTCTTCTAATCCTTTTGCACTGTATCCAAAATTAGAAAAAAAAAGTTTTGACTTTAGTTATACTTTAAATACCACCAAAAAAACTCTATTTGTGTGAAAAAAATGGTAAAAATATCAGTGTTGCATGACTGCACAATTGTCATTCAAAGTGTGACAACTAAAAATTTGTCTGGTTAGGAAGGGGGAAAAGTGTCTGGTATTGAAGCGGTTAAAGTTAGTACTTCAAAATAAAAAATCTTACAATGCAAACAAGAACTAACAGTAATATTTCAAGGAGGCTGTCCTATAACTTTTTTTTACATAACATTGCTTTCAGCAGCCAAACACACAAGTTTCTGCATGTGGGCTCCTGTGAAGAGGGTGGTTAGACAGGTGGAAAAGGATCACGAAGCATGGGCTCACCTGCACTGGCCTCTATGGATGCCATGTCTGTGGTGTATGTGCAGTGTTGTGTTGATGTAGAGAATGTGTTGTATGCTGAATATATTTGTGAGCAGGGCTTTTTTTCAGTTCCGGCAGTTCCGGCACCTCCTGGACTGACCGTATGTAATGGCAAGGGGTGCTGGGGTGTGCTGCAGGGTATTGATGCTCACTGCTGGGGGATCTATTGTAGCTGGAGGGGATCTATATTTGCAGGGGGGTCTATTGTTGCTGAGGAGGTCTATTGTTGCTGGTGGGGGGCCTATTGTTGCTAGGGGTGGGTCTTATGCTGCTGGGGGGTCAGTTGTCGCTGAAGGAGATCTACTGTTGGGGGAGGGGGTCTATTGTTGATGGCTGCCAGAGAGTCTATTAATGCTGGCTGTGCGGAGATCTGTTGATGCTGGAGGGAGTCTATTGTTGCTGGGGGGGGGGATTTTGTTGTGGGTGGTACATTGTTGGGTCTATTTTACTGCTTTTCTTGATATCATATATGATATTTTACCACAAATACTTGTGATCTGTATATCTATATTACATTACAGATTTTAGCTTGTTATAGCACTTTATATTTAGGTACTGTCATTAACATCATTTAAGATACATTTATACATATTACTATTGTCTGGTGGATGCCCCTTCATGAATGTAATGAGGTTTCTTCCATTTTTTTATTATGTTATTAATAATGATATATGATGACCCTTATTGGTAGTGTCATTTTAAGATTTTTATTATTAACTTTTTTTTTTTATAAATTGTTATCATATAGTTTTGGTTGATGCCCCTTTATGATCTTAATTAGGTTTTTAAATTTTATGATGATTGGTATTTTGATATTTAACCATCAGTTTATGTTCGACCCATTTCTGCTGACACTTCAAGAACTAATGGTAGACTGTTCCCGGATTGAGGCCGGGTTCCGGTTCATTGGAGCGCAGCAGCGTCTCGTTTTTCGAATGAGACGTGATATGGCTGAGAATACGAAAGTGAGGCTTGGTTTGTATGGTGGAGCGCATCGACGCCCCACTGGAAGTGCGGAGGTGACGTCATCGCGCCTACACTGACAACGAGGCTTGACTAGAGAGGTGGAGAGCAACAGCGCTGCTATACCCCTACAGTCAATGAGGCCTGGCCACAATGATAGTGAGGCTTGGTTTGCGTTCGGATTACTTCCGAACTAGCAGACCAAGCCATCGCTATAATTACTATTCATTATTATTTTCTGCAATATGCTGGTTACAAGTTTTACTGATTGTCAATAATTGTCTTTTTATCCCTGTGCCTGTGGGAGTCTAACAACTATAAATAAGATCTTTACTAACCGGAAGTGATATCAATTGTCACACTTCCGGTATTATGACACTCCCAGTGGGGGTTATTATATGTTTATTAAGCGGTGAGGTGGGGGGGCTCCACACCCCAGATGACGGCTGTGTAGCTGAAACATGTCGGGTGGATCCCTCACGATTACCGCTATTTGACCTTTTGAGCTGTTTTCAGCTCCGAAATATGTGAGTTTATCTTTTATTCTAATAAATCAACGTTTTAACGTTATCACGCTATGTGAGTTTTATTTCTCGCATGGCATATGAAATATTCGTTTAGCCTTATTGGATCATTTGTGGATGTGGAAAGCTGTGTTGATACCCTCTTCCCATTGCAAACTGAGGATACTTGACGAGTTACCCTGTCCAGACCGGTTGGTCAACAAGCCTTTTTGACTTGTAAGACGTAGGTCTTTTCAAGTCATTAAGTTCCGGTAAGCCTCTTGATGTTCCGATGATGGTCCTGCCACCCATCTAGACCCTTTGTCCATCTGTGGTTCCCCCAATGTTTATTCACCTGCCAGATGTGACAAATTTCATCTATGTGTGAATTTGGGAGTCATATTTCCACCATTTTCAATGCACAACCCCCATAGACTTTCGGTGGTGGTTTCTTTTTCACAATTTATTATCAATTTGTATTTTGGACTTTTTATATGGATTTGAGTGGTTGATCTGCCGAACCATCATGGCTTTCCAGATATAATGTATTATTTTTTATAATTGGTCACTAATATTTAGATTGTATTTCAATTGCTGTTTTGAATTACATAGTGTCACTTTATTATGCACTTTATACCTTTGTCCTACGAAGGGTTGATTAGGTTTTATTCACTGTTTCTATGCACGTAAGACCTCTTGATTAATATATATAGCGCTACACTTTTATTTTATATTCTAATAACCGGAAAAAGGCTGAGACTTTGTCTCTGACTTCTAGTTCCTCTCTCCAGGTAACCTGATGCTTCATTATTTCCAGCATTTTTATGATTTCTTATTGCTCTGGGTCACATGTTGACTTCTTTTTCTTTTAAAGAGTGGTTGGTTGTGAAGCCGGCTGTTTCCCCTTGGGGAGCATGACAGGTGGGTTGTAGTGAGGGTGGCTGGCCAGGGATATAAAGAATAAGTTCAGGTTTGGAACATGTTACATGGTCCACTACTTTTTAGGGTGGAACATGTAACAAGTTCCAGCATCTGCACCCTATACACCGGATCCCCCTTTCCCTGCTGATTGCGGGTGCAATCCTCTGCACAGGCTCCTTAGAAAAAAAAATGCAAATTTTTTACCTGCAAAAAAATGTGCTTTTATTATTTTTTTTGCAAACTTACTTTTGCAAACTTAGCCTTAACTAGAAAGCAGTTTTTCAAAAATCTATGAAAACCCATAAATAGGGCACAAATTCCTGAAAAGATCTTAGTTTTTGTAGGCGCATAGTGTATTTCTTTCTATAGATTTCTATGTCAAAACAACAACATAGGAAGAGATAACTTGTAGAATCTGTAATATCTCATAATGAATGTTAATTACTATGTCAGTGATACAGAACATTATGCAATTAAACAAGAAATATTTAATCAGTAGTTGCTTTGCTTTAATTTCTCTTTAGCAGACTTAAGCCTCGTACACACGATCAGATTGTTGGCCAACAAACGTAGTGACGTACTACAAGGAATTTCAGCTCTTGAGCACCACCCTTTGGGCTCCTTCTGCTAATGTCGTGTTTGGTGAGCATTGATTCCGAGCATGCGTGTTTGTACTTTCAACTTTTGTGTGACGGACTTGTGTACAGACGATAGGAAAATCTGACAACAGACCATTGTCCGCCGAAAATTTACTAGCCTACCATCCAACATTTGTTGGCAGAAAGTTGGACAACAATTGTCTGAAGGAGCGTACTAATGGTGGGATTTTAGGCAAACAGTCTGTCATCACACAATTCCCTGCCAAAAATCTGATTGTGTGAATGAGGCTTAACACTCATAATCCCCTGCACATACGAGTTTGGTTATTTCTTCCCAAGCTTTGTTTTTTTCTGTAAGCATCACTGAATGTAGGCAGAATGTGGTTATACAGCTGAGTACGTTGTTCAACTTCATGGATTTATTAAAATCAATCATTAATATTTGCAGACATCTTGCCGGTAACACCACATTCAATCCCTACAGTACCTCCTCAATAGGGATGAGCTTCGAGTTCGAGTCAAAACTCATGTTCGACTCGAACATCGGCTGTTCGCCAGTTCTCCGAACAGCGAACAATTTGGAGTTCTTCCTATATTGTTTTCTTTTTTGAATATATGCACATGTACTGTTTTGTCTACTGGTTCACTTCAGGGGCCACAATAGTTTATATATGATTCACTTATATATCTTATCCATATACCTTGCGGTTCGGATTATTTATCTGTTTCTGTCAACTAACAGTCCTCATAGGACCTATTTTCATTAATATTCTTTGTTGTGCATATCGCCCTCCAGACATCATTCTGTTTGGCTTTGCCCAATAAAGGACATCTTTTAGCGCCACACTTATTTTTATATTAGAACAATTTGGAGTGTTCGCGGCAAATTCGAAAGCCGCGGAACACCCTTTAAAAGTCTATGGGAGAAATCAAAAGTGCTAATTGTAAAGGCTTATATGCATGGTATTGTCATAAAAAGTGTTTGGGGACCTGGGTCCTGCCCCAGGGGACATGGATCAATACAAAAAAAAGTTTTTAAAAATGTTTTTTCAGGAGCAGTGATTTTAATAATGCTTAAAGTGAAACAATAAAAGTGTAATATTCCTTTAAATTTCGTACCTGTGGGGGTGTCTATAGTATGCTTGTAAAGGGGCGCATGTTTCCCGTGCTTACAACAGTCTGACAGCAAAATGACATTTCAAAGGAAAAAAAGTCATTTAAAACTACTTGCGGCTAATAATGAATTGCCGGTCCGACAATAAACATAAAAGTTCATTGATAAAATTGGCATAGGAATTCCCCACAGGGGAACCCCAAACCAAAATTAAAAAAAAAAAATGAGATGGGGGTCCCCCTAAATTCCATACCAGGCCCTTCAGGTCTGGTATGGATATTAAGGGGAACCCTGGCCAAATTTTTTTAAAAAATGGCGTGGGGTCCCCCTCAAAATCTATACCAGACCCTTCAGGTCTGGTATGGATTTTAAAGGGAACCCTGCGCCAAAATTAAAAAAGCCCCCCAAAACAACATGTCCCCATGTTGATGGGGACAAGGGCCTCATCCCCACAACCCTGGCCGGTGGTTGTGGGGGTCTGCGGGCGGGGGGCTTATCGGAATCTGGAAGCCCCCTTTAACAAGGGGACCCCCAGATCTGGCCCTCCCCTCTGTGTGAAATGGTAAGGGGGTACAAAATTACCCATACCATTTCACAAAAAAAGTGTAAAAAATGTTAAAAATGACAAGAGACAGTTTTTAACAATTGCTTTATTTAAATGCTTCTTCTATCTTCTATCTTTTATCTTCTATCTTCCTTCAGTTTCTTCCTCCATCTTCTTCTTCTTCTGGTTCTTCCTCCAGTGTTCTCGTCCGGCATCTTCCTCCGTGGCATCTTCTTCCCTTCGTCTTCTGGGCCGCTCCGCTTCCAGCATGATGGGGGGCTCCCGCTGTGTGACGCTTCTCCTCTTCTGACTGTTCTTAAATAACAGAGGGCGGGGCCACCCGGTGACCCCGCCCTTCTCTGACGCACAGGGACTTGACGGGGACTTCCCTGTGGCATTCCCAGTGACGACAGAGGGGGCGGAGTCACCCATTACGTACTCCTCTACTCCTCAATCATACACAGAAGTCTGAGATTGAAAAACTGCATTCTGGTATACCTATTCCTCCAATGTTTTCACCTCAACACAAAGCTTTGCAAACACATTGAAAAGTCACAAACACCTTGTAAACACCATAGGTACATTTTTGGAGCATTTCTATAGACTTTAATGGATGACTAGCATCAGCGCGTCTTAACCGCTTCAGCCCTGGAAGATTTTACCCCCTTCCTGACCAGAGCACTTTTTGTGATTCGGCACTTCATTGCTTTAACTGACAACTGCAACTGTCGTGCGATGTTGTACCCAAACTAAATTGATGTCCTTTTTTTCCCACATATAGAGCTTTCTTTTGGTGTTAATTGATCACCTCTGCAGTTTTTATTTTTTGTGCTATAAACAAAAAAAGAGCCACAATTTTGAAAAAAACTTATTATTTTTTTACTTTTTGCTATAATAAATATCCTCCAAAAATATATAAAAAAAATAATTTTTTTTCCTCAGTTTAGGTCGATATGTATTCTTCTACATATTTTTGGTAAAAAAAAATCGCAATAAGCGTATATTGATTGATTTGCGCAAAAATTATAGCGTCCCCGAAATCGGACTGCATTGCCGGTTTGAAATCGTGCTCAGCTGAACTCGCACGATTTCTAACCCGCATCAGTGTGCATCTGGGCTAAAGCACTACTGCTTTAACCTGCTTTTTGGATCGATTTTTGAAGCTTTAATAAAGCGTGGCAAATGCCCCATCTGTTTTGGTATTCAATTTGTGATGTTTTGGGAAGTGATGTTAAATGAAAACTGATGATGTGAAAGAAGTCAGATTTGAGGCATAAATAGGTGTTGGTGTGATATTTTTTTTTTTTTTTTTTGGTGCCTCAGTAGTACTCTTGTTCATCCGTTTCCTGGCTTATTAGTACCCCCGCTTAGCAGATCTCTCATCAGTTTTCCAGCTCAGTAGTAGGGATGGGCGAACGGTTCGGCCCGAGCATAAGTTAGGGCTGAGCTTTGGTTGTTCGGATGTTCCAGCGAACAGCGAACAATATGCGGTGTTCGGGGCAAATTTGAAAGCCACCGTAACACCGTTAAAGTCTATGGGACATTAACATAAAAAATCAAAAGTGTTCATTTTAAAGGCTTAAATGCAAGTTATTGTCATAAAAAGCATTTGAGGACCTGGGTCCTGCCCCAGGGGACATGTATCAATGAAATTTTTTTTTTAAAAACGGGCGTTTTTTCGGGAGGAGTGATTGTAATAATGCATTTCATTATTTTGCATTTCATGCAAAATTCCACGGACCAGGAAACAGCCCTACTTACCTAACATTGCCCCACTTTAGGTGATGTGTGCAAACATAAAGAAATAACATAAGTGTATTCACAAAAATTCACAATTACAATGTTGTGCAATTCCTATCTATAAATCCCTATCACTACAAGTAATACAAGAAGAATTAATACACCGCTCCCTAAGGAGAAATGCCTTAATTACTTCAGGTCTTCATCTGTACCATCACAGACAGCCGTCTTTTCCCGAAGATACCTGCAAAAGAGAAAACATAGACACACATCCTAATCTATATGCTATCTTCACATCCATAATTCTTATTGGCACGTGTGACACTAATGCCCCGTACACACGGTCGGATTTTCCGATGGAAAATGTGTGATAGGACCCTGTTGTCGGAAATTCCGACCGTGTGTAGGCTCCATCACACATTTTCCATCGGATTTTCCGACACACAAAGTTTGAGAGCAGGATATAAAATTTTCCGACAACAAAATCCGTTGTCAGAAATTCCGATCGTGTGTACACAAATCCGACGGACAAAGTGCCACGCATGCTCAGAATAAATTAAGAGATGAAAGCTATTGGCCACTGCCCCGTTTATAGTCCCGACGTACGTGTTTTACGTCACCGCGTTCAGAACGATTGGATTTTCTGACAACTTTGTGTCACCGTGTGTATGCAAGACAAGTTTGAGCCAACATCCGTCGGAAAAAATCCTAGGATTTTGTTGTCGGAATGTCCGAACAAAGTCCGACTGTGTGTACGGGGCATTAGACATGTGTAGGAGGAAAAAATTTGTTTAGTTTTGATTCGCTATTTAACTAAATTTGTTTAGTTAAATTAGTTGCATTCGTTACATTCGTTTTCGGGATTCGTTTAGCTTCGTATTCGAATTCGAAAAAATTTGACCGCATTCGAAAAAACTATTAAATTTGAAAAAAATTCTACCGCATTAAAAAAAAACTATCAAATTCGAAAAAATTCTACCGCATTCGAAAAAAAACTGTCAAATTTGAAAAAATTCTACCGCATTCGAAAAAATTTGACCGTATTTGAAAAAGTAAACTATATATAACCATTTTGTGAAATTCCAATTCATATAGAATGAAATCGAATTCCAATAAAAAAGATTAGAATAGAATAGAAAATAAGAATAGCATAGAAAAACAATAGAACAGAATAGAAAAAAATATATAATATATATATTCAATTTCCAATTCCAAATTCCAATTCCAGAAGATGTTATATATATCAACAATAGAAAAGAATAGCATAGAAAAACAATGGAACAGAATAGAAAAAAAAAAAAAAAAATATATATATATATATATATATATATATATATATATATATATATCAATAACATCTTCCGAAATTCGAATTTCATATAGACTGAAATAAAGTTTGAATAGAAAAGATTAGAATAGAATAGAAAATAATAGAAACGAATAGCATAGAAAACAATCGAACAGAATAGAAAAAAATATATAATATATATATTTGTTTGGAATGACTCTACTTGCTTTGTAATCTTTTTCTAAAGATTTGATGGAATAAAGCAGCAAATTTTTAAGTGCAGCAACCTTGGAACTTTATATATATTTCATTCGATTTCATTCTATATGAAATTAGAATTTCTGAAAATGGTTTTATATATATATATATATATATATATATATATATATATATATATATATATATATATATATATATATATATATAAATATATATATTTATAACCATTTTCCGAAATTCAAATTTCATATAGAATGATTTTGAATTTGAATAGAAAAGATTGGAATAGAATAGAAAATAATAGAAAAGAACAGAATAGAAGAACAATAGAACAGAATAGAATAAAATACAATAAATACAATATATGTTTTTCTAGTTTATTCTTTTCTATTATTTTCTTTTCTATTCTAATATTTTCTATTCAAATTCGTTTCAATTCCATATGATATTCGAATTTCTAGTCTATTCTTTTCTATTATTTTCTATTCAAATCTTTTCTATTCTAATTCAAATTCATTCTATACTAAATTCGATCTTCAGAAGCCATGTTCCGAAATTCTAATTTCGTATAGAATGAATTTGAATTTGAATAGAAAAGACTATTATAGAATAGAAAATAATAGAAAAGAAAAGCATAGAAAAACAATAAAACAGAATAAAATTAAAATATTGTATATATGTATTCTATTGCTTTATGATTTTATATTCTAATTTATTGTATTTTTAGAAAATCGATTTCTATTGTTTTCAAATTTGATTTGAATTTGTTTTCGAATTTGATTTGAATATGTTTTCAAATTCGATTCGAATTTGTTTTCGAATTCGATTCGAATTTGTTCGCTTTTTTTCGGATTCGTTTAAATTAATTACTTTTGTAATTCGGAAATTCGGATGCATACAAATTTCTGAATAATGAAAAATTTGTCCGAATTTCGATTCGGAACAAAACGGAATGCACACGTCTAGTGACACTACCAGAACTGCTGTTCCCTCAAAAGAAGTCTGCAGACTCCTGCAGAACAGAGCCTAAGTAGACACGCCGGACAGAGATGTTTAGGTCGATGAGCACAAACGCTTTCTGAATGACTCCAACCTGGAGTTCATAACATTTTACCTGAACCAACTAACAAAGGGACAGACAGGGACAGCAGCAGAAAGGTGTCCTTACTGATCAGGTAGGCACTGAGGCTGTTGCCCTGTATAGGTAATCACTGGGAAAACCCACCCTAGCCCAGCTACGCTCTTGTAGTCATTGAGTAGAAACTTTAAACATATTTTGTGGCGGCTCTTACACCAGAGTCCTGCTCACAGATAATAGCGGGGATCAGGTAGTCTTTTGCGAGAATCCCCTGTTCCTTTCACAGATATGGAATAACTGCGGGTGTGTTGTCCAGCCTTAAGGACCAAAACTCTGTCCTTGTAAAGAGCCCTCCCCAATTTCCATTCTTTATAAATGTCTTGGATTCTGACCCACACTTCACTCGCTGGGGTGTGTTGAGGCTTAGGCACATGCAAATAGTCCCACACCAAATCTTCTTCCCATTGTTCTAGAGAAGCTTCCACAATGTCCATTATTTGTTCAGGAATATAGGGGTAATCTAATCCCCACTCTTGTGCTACCCTCTTTTGGACATCTCTCTGAAATCTGGATAAACGTGGCAGTTCTTTTGGCCTTCCCTGCCCGGGCAGAACATACGAATCCGGGGCCTTGATAGCCTTTTGCTGATATGAGGATGATCCAGAAGAGAGAGTCTTTACGAGTTTAGATGAAAGTCTGATGGGGGTACAGAAGGTTTTATGAAGACAGATGTGTTCCCTGTAGCTCCTGTAGAAGCCTCCATTGACGTAGAGCTTTCTAAGAACAGTTCATCCTCCTCACTAGAGTTACCTTCCTCTGGGGATGACCACTCAAAAAGGCGTTCCATGGACCCATACTTGTCCAGCATTTCTGGTGATCCCCAGTCCACAGCCCGGCCCTTATTTGTCCCGTCCGGCTCAACTAAAGGGTCCCCCTTTATTAACTGCAGCCAGCTCCCTCCGAACGGGTTTAACAAGGGGCTTATTTAAACTGACCTGTTCTTCAGGGAATGCTTCCAGGGATTCCCCAAACACACTCTCGGTCCCCGGGTCCCTGGCCAAGTCACAGGCTTCCCCAACAGGTCCTACCTGAACCTCCGGCACCTCTGATTTCCTTGAACCAGACCACCTTTGTTGCTGGTACAGGCGATGCTCGGCCCTCTCCGGCCCCGGCTCCTTCTGTCATCTGTACTTGAGGCAGACAAAGTCTGGTTGTAGAACAAGCGAAGTAGTACTGGACCTCCTGCTGTACAGGTCCCAGGCATGTTAACGTGATCCACAATGTCCACAGCGGGCCCAGGCGCAGACTCCCATTGTAGGCTTCCGACATCCAGGGCACAGCATGCAAAGCCTCTCCACGCCCTCTACCACTCCAAGCGCCAGTCCTCCGGTGAGTTCCAGACGAATGCCAGTGTCCACTAGGACTTGGTCCTGCTGATCAGTTGATCGCTGTATAGCGGGTGTGCTCTGAACACGCTCCGCCATCTACCTCTGCCTTGTGTATGGGGCATGGCACGCTGACCGCTGACACTCTCTCCTCCTGGGCGTGGCTCCGCCCCTCAGCTTGTTGGCTCAGCGCGCAAGGAACTGTAACACAACATTTGTTTGACGCACCATAGCGACGCCTGGTGGCAGACACTGTAGAGCTGCAGGTTACAGCAGCAATAACTATTGTCACAGTGAAAATGTTACTTGTGATGCCCCAACTGTAAGAGAAATGGTCCCTGCATAATCTCTGGCACCACACCACCCCCCTGTGTCCATGTTTCCAAGGGCAACAGTGGCACCCACAACTCCCATCACATTCCCGACTGTGTAGCAGGACAAATTGTAGCAAACAGTGGCGATGCCGACGCTGTACCCACGCCAGGCATCTCTGTACTATGGCAGGGTGCCGCTTGCAATGGTCCCCTAGGACTATCCAGGATACAGTCACTGTATTGCTATGACTGTCTGCAAGGTTGCTAGGGGTAATGGACTTTCAGAAAAGTAAAATCTCGGTGGGACCTCCACGAAGCACACTACCTCCGTAGGAGCTGCTGGGTAGTTCATTCTTTCCTGAAGTGTGTTCCCGTTACCCCCTTTCCCCCAAGGATTGACACAGCAGACAGTCCATAAACATTTAAACTTTAAACTTTATTTCGCTTCTGGTTTTCGTTGCGGTATTGCATTAAAGAGCCACTCTGAATAACTTCCAAAGATTTATGCAATGAAAACACAACACTCAATCCAGAACATGTAAAGCCTCTGTGAAGAACTTCCATCTTGCACTGGTTCCAAATGTGTAAGGCAGCTTTCCTTCCTCCCGTTACTATTTTCTGACTGCACTTCCAATTTAAACTCTAAGGACGATACTCTGAATAAAGTCCAGAGAGATGACTTTTTGGATTCCTCCAGGGTGTTAGTTCTTTAAGGCCCACTTCTATACTTTTTCCTCCTGGATCCGCACTCTAACCCCTTTAAAGTCTCTTAAAAGCACTGTTCCCCTGGGTTACACTCATGTGTGCTCCCGAGTGACCGTCCATGCTTGCCACAGAGGGTCCTCTCCCAGTCCTTGTATCTGTCTGTAGTAGCAACCTTCTCATGAATTCTCCTCCTGAAGTCTCCTCTCCACATGGCATATTCCCCTCCCCCGAAGGGGAGAGCACCCAAGCTGCACCAGTCTCTACATCCTTCTTCTCTGGATCTCCAAAAAAACAAAAACCCCTTGGAACATGTGACCTTGTCTTTTATATCAGTCCTGCCTCTGCCCAAGCAAAACAATGATTGGTTCAGAGGGGTCTCCAAGAGACTACCTGCCATTCTATTCCTTTATTCCTCCCACTTTCCAGATCATTTGATAGAAAGAGGTGAAAATTACACAGGCAGAGTGTAGGTGGCCACACCTTCCTCTACTCTAACTAACCTCCCAACCAAATAAACCCACCAGCTTACACCACAGGGTAAAACACTGTCAATTTTGGCCTAGCTTTAATCCTAACTATCTAATCTAGCACACACCTAAGTAGGTGGACGCTACACAAGTTATTGTCATAAAAAGTGTTTGGGGACCTGGGTCCTGCCCCAGAGGACATGTATCAATGCAGAAAAAAGTTGTAAAAACGGACGTTTTTTTCGGGAGCAGTGATTTTAATAATGCTTAAAGTGAGACAATAAAAGTGAAATATTCCTTTAAATTTCGTACCTGGGGGGTGCCTATAGTATGCCTGTAAAATAAAAAAAAAACCCCGCAGGCCGCCACTGATCCGCCTCCATGGGAGGCACCCGCCGTATGATGCGTCCTCGCAGGTGACAGTCCTTTTATAACTGAGGGCGGTGCCACACGGTGACATACCTGGGTGACCCCACCCCCCTCTGATGCACAGGGACTTCCCAATGGCTTTCCTGGGGTGTCAGAGGGGGGCGGGGTCACCAGGTACATCACTATGTGGCCCCACCCTTAGTTATAAAAGAACTGTCACCTGCGAGGACGCGTCATACGGCGGGTGGCGGCCTGCAGGTTTTTTTTTTTC
The DNA here is from genome assembly GCF_042186555.1 of Aquarana catesbeiana. Lineage (NCBI taxonomy): Eukaryota > Metazoa > Chordata > Amphibia > Anura > Ranidae > Aquarana > Aquarana catesbeiana. Next base: position 483,127,156 of record NC_133326.1, on the reverse strand, counting down.
GGTCCGTCGGCGAAGCGAAAGAAGAAGATGAATTGACTTCGTGGGACATTTTTATTTTTTTATTTTTTAATAAAGGACATATATATATATATTTTTTTTTTCAGTACACTTAGTACATGTAGCTCCTTTCCGAGTGTTTCTCTCTATACAAATGTTAGAAGAACATAATAACATCTGTTGATCTGTCAGAAATCCCATTAACCTACTATTTGAGCTTGATAAGTAAACCTCAAAAAATGAACGTCTCTTATTTCCTGCATTTTGGGTCTGATATACATATAGAGTGGGGCAAAAAAGTATTTAGTTAGCCACCAATTGTGCAAGTTCCCCCACTCAAAAAGATGAGAGAGGCCTGTAATTGTCATCATAGGTATACCTCAACTATGAGAGACAAAATGTGGAAACAAATCTAGACAATCACATTGTCTGATTTTTAAAATAATTTATTTGCAAATTATGGTGAAAATTAGTATTTGGTCAATATCAAAAGTTCATATCAGTACTCTGTTATACATCCTTCGTTGACAATGACAGAGGTCAAACGTTTTCTGTAAGTCTTCACAGGGTTGTCACACACTGTTGCTTGTATGTTGGCCCATTCCTCCATGCAGATCTCCTCTAGAGCAGTGATGTTTTGGGGCTGTCGCTGGGCAGCACAGACTTTCAACTCCCTCCAAAGGTTTTCTATAGGGTTGAGATCTGGAGACTGGTTAGGCCACTCCAGGACCTTGAAATGCTTCTTACAAAGCCACTCCTTTGTTGCCTGGGCGGTGTGTTTGGGATCATTGTCATGCTGAAAGACCCAGCCACGTTTCATCTTCAATGCCCTTGCTGATGGGAGGAGGTTTGCACTCAAAATCTCATGATACATGGCTCCATTCATTCTTTCATGTACATGGATCAGTTGTCCTGTTCCCTTTGCAGAGAAACAGCCCCAAAGCATGATGTTGCCACCCCCATGCTTCACAGTAGGTATGGTGTTCTTTGGTTGCAACTCAGCATTCTCTCTCCTCCAAACACGACGAGTTGTGTTTCTACCAAACAGTTCTACTTTGGTTTCATCTGACCATATGACATTCTCCCAATCCTCTTCTGGATCATCCAAATGCTCTCTAGCAAACCTCAGACGGGCCCGGACATGTACTGGCTTAAGCAGGGGGATACGTCTGGCACTGCAGGATCTGAGTCCCTGTCGGCGTAATGTATTACTGATGGTAGCCTTTGTTACGTTGGTCCCAGCTCTCTGCAGGTCATTCACTAGGTCCCCCCATGTGGTTCTGGGATTTTTGCTCACTGTTCTTGTGGTCATTTTGACCCCACGGGGTGAGATCTTGCGTGGAGCCCCAGATCAAGGGAGATTATCAGTGGTCTTGTATGTCTTCCATTTTCTAATTATTGCTCCCACAGTTAATTTCTTCACACCAAGCTGATTGCCTATTGCAGATTCAGTCTTCCCAGCCTTGTGCAGGTCTACAATTTTGTTTCTGGTGTCCTTCAACAGCTCGTCGGTCTTCACCATAGTGGAGTTTGGAGTGTGCCTGTTTGAGGATGTGGACAGGTGTCTTTTATACTGATAACAAGTTCAAACAGGTGCCAATAATACAGGTAATGAGTGGAGGACAGAGGAGCCTCTTAAAGAAGAAGATACAGGTCTGTGAGAGCCAGAAATCTTGCTTGTTTGTAGGTGACCAAATACTTATTTTCCACCATAATTTGCAAATAAATTATTTCAAAAATCAGACAATGTGATTGTCTGGATTTGTTTCCACATTTTGTCTCTCATAGTTAAGGTATACCTATGATGACAATTACAGGCCTCTCTCATCTTTTTAAGTGGGAGAACTTGCACAATTGGTGGCTAACTAAATACTTTTTTGCCCCACTGTAAATCTGATACGTGCAAAAAAAAAAAAATGTTGATTCTGCCAGAAATCTTGTGGAATGATTTCTTCCTGAGCTCTCTCCCTCTGCTGACTGTTATTAGTTAGCATTGTTCTAAGCACTCTCTGTAGACTAGAGAACACCTCCCCCATGTTATAGATTAGATGAGAGGTTTAGGTATTCTGTAGCCCAAAAACACTTCTTATACTAGGGAACAATACAGTATGGTGAGTAAGCCTAATCATCCTACAGTAGGGCAGGAAGTGTGTTACCGGTAGAAACACTGAGGAAAAAATACTGAAGAAGAAAATTAATGCAGCCAGCACATCTGCGGACAGGTAAGCTGCAATATATAATATTTTTACTTGGGTTTAGGTATGCTTTGATGTTTTATACTGTATGATTTGCTCTACAGCTTAATGCATTTATCATTCATATGTTTTTCCTTTTGTTTGTATTTTTTGCATTAAGGGAGCATGTAATGAGCCCAAGGTGAATTACAGACATTGAATCTGCTGATTGGTACTCAAGTCACTGGTCTACCAGGCTCCACCAGCATGCTCTACCATATTCCAGCCAGGCAAAGAATGTGATGCATGTATGACATAGGGTATCTTTTCCAAAGAACAATAACAGATAGGTGGTTGGTCATGCAGAGACCTCCAAAACTTGAGAATTTGTGAGGGTCTTTTCAGTGGGCACATGTTTTGAGTCATTATTGCAGTATTACCTGAAAGTCATCTTGATTTCAGCTTCATATTTTTATAATTAAAAAACGTACACACAAACTACTGTGCAAAAAACAGCGCTTGCCATTCTCCCAATGAGTAATTAATATGGGTAGATATAAGTAAAGAAAAAAGTGAAAATAATATATATAGATGAGGAATACAAGAACTGACTTGGGTGCGTTTATAAATGTGATTGGTAAATTAAATGAATTAAACATGAAATGAAAACAAATACAATCTCATTAATGTAACAGGCGAGTGAATGGTTAAAAATTTGAGTGAAGTATTACTGGATTGAATAGAATGGTAGATTAAATAATGGGCACGAAAAATTAATAATTGATAAGATGGCATATATAGATCATCCAATGTCCTAAAAAACCACACAAATGAAAAAAGTCTAAAACAGAAATCCTGTGTGGTTCAGATGAAAGCTTCCCCCGTGGGACATACAAACAAATATAGTATAGATGTCCACTCACCAAAAGATGTGGATCCTCCTACCTTATGGCAGGATGGATCATGAAGGCTTGTGGGGTCTACCTGACCTCCTGGGGCCTTTAAACAGATGCTCCAGTGCCCTCCACCTCGGGATGGGATGTGGCTTGGATCAGGGTGTCACCAAAGGTGCAGGAAAAAGAAATGAGAGAAAACAGACTGCTCGTGGTGTAACACCGTAGGGTAGTTTATTTAAAAAACTCAGTGGCTACAAACTTTGCCAATAAAAACAAAATTAAAACAATGTATCCTCCTGATTGTGAACAACTGCAATGATACAGCGTGGAGGAGATGGAAGCCGCAAGGCCCAAAGCAGAGTCAGCGTGCCTTCCACCAAAACTTGACGTAGTACAACATGCGTTCCAGCTTTACTATCGTCATCTATCGTGACGTCATTTTTTTTATAAGCCTGTCCTTCCATTGGTAATTATTACATTTCAGTGCAATCACTCAACATTACAAATGCTGAAATAAGATTTCATCCACAAAGAGAGCGCATTGTTTTCAAGTCGGTCAGCTGGCTCATGTTTCACATATGTAGAGCAGTATAGAGGGATTGCAGAGCACCCTTCAGAGCCCCCCTTTACATTAGATGTTACCATCAGAGGCCCCCTTTAGATTAGATGTCCCCATCAGATTCCCCCTTTACATTAGATGTCACCATCAGAGTCCCCCTTTACATTAGATGTCCCCATCAGAGTCCCCCTTTACATTAGATGTCCCCATCAGAGTCCTCCTTTACAGCAGATGTCCCCTTTAGAGTCCCCCTTTTACATTAGATGTCCCCAATCAAAGTCCCCCTTTACATTAGATGTCCCCATCAGAGTCCTCCTTTACATTAGATGTCACCATCAGAGTCCCCCTTTACATTAGGTGTCCCCATCAGAGTCCTCCTTTACATCAGATGTCCCCATCAGAGTCATATTATACATTAGATGTCCCCATCAGAGCCCTCCTTTACATTAGATGTCATCATCAGAGTCTCCCTTTACATTGGATGTCCTCATCAGAGTCCTACTTTACAGCAGATGTCTCCATCAGAGTCCCCCTTTACATCAGATGTCACCATCAGAGTCCCCCTTTTACATTAGATGTCCTCAACCAGAATCCCCTTTACATTAGATGTCCCCATCAGAGTCCTCCTTTACATCAGATACTTTACATGAGATGTCCCCATCAGAGTCCTCCTTTACATCAGATGTCCCCATCAGAGTCATCCTATACATTAGATGTCACCATCAGAGTTCTCCTTTACATTAGATGTCCCCATCAGGGTCCCCCTTTACAGCAGATGTCCCCATCAGAGTCTTCCTTTACAGCAGATGTCACCATCAGAGCTCCCCTTTACAGCAGGTGTCCCCTTCAGAGTCCCCCTTTACATCAGATGTCACCATTAGAGTTCTCCTTTACAGGAGATGTTCCCATCAGAGTCCTCCATTACATTATATGTCACCATCAGAGCCCCCCTTTACATTAGATGTCCCCATCAGAGTCCCCACAAGGGCCATTTAAAAAAAATGTATTTATTTATTTATTTTTGGTGATTACAGCACGTCATGCTTCCCATACACCTGTCTGTCCGGCATCCCGTAAAGGGCCAGTATTTTTTTTTTATCTCGAGCAGCTTTGGGGGGGTGGCGCCCCTGCACCCCCTATGGACGGGCCGCCACTGCTATCTATCCATCAACTAAAATCCATAGTTATACAACAAATAAGGAAATAGTAACTACTATTTTTTGTCCAATAATGATATATTTTTTGAACACATTAAACAATGAATCTTGTATTTCATAAAAAAGGGTATTTTTAAAAAAATAAAAATAGAGAGCTCACATGTAGTGCTTTTAATTCCTATACATAACATTATCTTTTACCACTTTTAATACTACTCTATCTTTTTATTTAGATGCCCCTAGCAAACTTAGGTGAATGCCAATCTGTTGTGGCCTCTTTACAAATAAACAAGAGGAATAATACAGGACATTGTAGCTAGGTCGTCTTACTAACCCCAGCGGTCCTTGATAAAGATAAGCTCTTTTCTTTCTGTATTATACAAACACAGTTTGGGGCCTATTTCTAACCTCTCAAAAATCAATTGTCTTAAATAAGTATCTGTTAAGGGAACACACAAAAAAAAAAAAAAATTGTATTCAGCTAGGCTGCAAACTAAGCCATTTTACCAGACACTGAAAACATAATTAACTGTTCTTCTAAAAAGAGAGGGTGCTATCATTATGCACTTAAGCCCAGCCATAGACAGATCGAAATTCGACCGGTTCAACATGAACTGGATGAATTTTTATCCGCCTGTGGGCAGGCTAGCTGTACGGAAGTGGATCCATTAGCCCGTCTTGCTTTTTTCTTGTGATCACCGGGGCCTCCAGCAGTTATCATTGTATTCTGATGGCTAGGAAACCTACCGCTGTCAGAATACAATAGCACAGCAGAAGGGATTTTCCCATCAACACTGACTGTGTTAATGGGGGAATCAAAAATGTTTTAAATTGCAATTTAAACTCAATTTAAAGTTCATCAAACTTTCACCACAGATACATTTTACAATTCGTGTATTTTTAAATGGCAATGATTAAATCGCCACCAGTGAATGTTTGATGAAAGTCAAATTCACTGTATTATAAATTTGTTTTCAGGATATCCAAGAAAGCCTTTAATTATAAAATATGTAATAAAACTTCTAAAATCATTTATAAGGGTTAATGTAAAGTTAAACTTTAGTTTAGTTTAATACAAAAAAAAAATAGTCCTCAATAAACCATATACTGTAAATTGTAAGGATATCTAGAAAACCCTCATTTTTGTACCTTTCTTTAATTATCATTGCATGTGCCTTGCGGTGTTTTTTTCTCTAACTCTCTCAAAGTTGTAGTTATCCACGAAAAGTCTTTACAAACCATTTTTTGTGTTTTAATATTGTGATTGTTCCTGCAAATGATTTTATCACATAGAGCAAGGGGAAGTGGAAATGATCCACCATAGGTGTCAAATACTCTAGGCACACCACACTCTATATTTTTTTTTAATATTATATCTAAAACTTTCTGACACTGCTTATGTAGCATGAGCTGTACATATAATAATTTTAGCAGGGTTTATCTGAGATCTGAAAATTACTTCAAGAGTTCCAGTGGGTTAAAAAGGTTCAGAAGAGTGTTCTAGGGAAAATGCAGGAGGTTTGCAGCTAAATATGGGTAACGCCTGGACATAACCTTTAAGATAATTTCAGGGAAGTCCTCTATTTCTCTTTTCTATTACAATTCCAGTGCAGATAGAAATTCTATCTAGACTTAAATTTAGGTGCATAGAACTCCTTCATACCTTTGATCTGTGGTTTTTAGCTGTTAGATTACCAAGACCTAATCCAGTTCTTAGGTCAGCAACTCACTACACTTGGGCCAGATATCATTTTCGTAGCTAGACTTTGCATTTTTCTTATCAATATATTTACAGTGATAAAATTTCCTTTCAATTGACCCCTTGCTAACATTTATCCTTTGTTCGCTTGTCCTTATCATGATCACTCTGCTGCATTACTTTATTACATTAGGAACACTTAGAAATACAAAGTCTGCATACATTTTGTCTTAGTTGAAACTATTCAAAATAAGTGGCAAAAAGTTTAAGAGAAAGAAAAAAAAAATAAAATAAATTAGGAATGTTTGAAACCATTTTGCAGACTTTTTAATGTTACCATGGTGATGCAAAGCTTTGAGTTTTGTTTTCATCAATTCTGCCTAATCTATTATATGATTTATGACCTTGGATCTGAATGTTCTTTTTGTAAAGTAATTATGAAACCATCACGCGCTATACCACGCATTCGAAAAAATGTGGTGGAGGGCAATGATTACCTTATTCCATAACAACAGGGTACATTTAAAGTATATTCATATTGCTTTGTCATGCAGGAAAATGTGTCTGTGTTACATTTATTAAAGTCTGTAAAGGTTTATGAACAAAAAGAGCATATTTAAAGTACCCTTTCTATAGCTAACTGCCCTGCTTGGTAAATGTCTAGGATTACTAGCATCCTAATTTCCTGACTTGATACATTTGTTCTTTGCAGGCTGTGATACTCTTGGTGCTGAGAACGATTATTGAGGCTGGCCAATGTCTTCTCCTCTACACTAAAGTGCCACCTTAATACTTACAGGTTAATTTTCCCCTAAACCAAGGCTTTACAGTTAACTCACCAACACAAAAGCTGTCCATAGACGGTTCAGTTTTTTTTTTGTTCAAGCAGTGGGTGGAATGAAAAAAACAGACCCAATCCCCCCATCCCCACATTCAAAGTGGATAGGGGAATCAGTCCCACTAAGCTATTGTGTTCTGATGGCAGAAGCTCCCCACTGTCAGAATACAATGATCATAGCTGCCTACTATAGCTGGCAGCGCTGATTCATCAGCATTTATCCTATAGGCTGATATTTTTTTGATGCTGCTCTAGGCACTAGACCGGACCACACCACATACCGGCCACTGCTTTGTAACACAACAGCTGGTGTAAGAATACCCTTAAAGTGTCTCTAAACCAATATTTTAAAAATTCAGGTGCTTCCCTGAATCGGGTGACTGTGTTTTTTGGGGCTCGTATTGCCCTAGTAGTTATGTAATTCTTTTTTTTTTACTTTTTTTATCTTTATTTACATTTTTTTAACATGAAATGGCAGAGAGTCCAGAGCAATCATCAAATTACAGATACAGAGACCTAAAGGAGGCCAGGGTACATGTACAAACAATTTTGTAGACAGTACATCTCAAGTATACAAGATACCTACCCTGCCTTTCCGAGACAATCAACATGAGTTGATTAGTTGGCGATCAAATTCCCGTCCAGCTCAAAAGTAGAACAGAAAAAGAAACTGAAGAGGAAGAGAAAACAGGCATGTAAGGAAGAAAGAAGAGGGGGAGACAAGAAATAGAAGAAGAAGAAAGGAGGGAGAGAAGGAAGGGGGTTAGAGGAGGACGGTCCTGGAACCATGATGCTCAATCCTCAGTAGTGCTCGTATAAAGGTAGGTCCACTGATTCTGGTCATCACCAGCACATACTATTTCATGTTCCTGAGAGCATGTGAACATGGTTTAACCTAAATGTTTCTTCTTTTCCTTTAAGTGTAGCAGCGAGGTTTTCCATCTGGTGAATTTCAGTAATCTTGGAGAACCACAGTGTGAGAGATGGGGAGAACTCCAGTTTCCAAAGGGCAGGAATGCACACCTTAGCTGCATTAACAAGATGAATTAGCATTGTCTTGTCTATGTAAATGTGAGGAATGTAATAAGTATTTTGCCAGGTCAGTCCCCAGGTTAAAGCCCATCAATTATTTAATGATGGTCCTCACCTGGGACAAAAAGCTCTGAAGTGTGTCGCATGACCAGAAAACATGAAGAAGTGTACCTACATATTTTCCTCCAGCAACTGTTAGATGTCTGGGAGTACATTTTGTGGAGGACCGAGGGGGCTTTGTACCATTTGGTCAGGGCCTTATACCCCAGTTCCTGATATTTGTTTGCTATGGAGAAGTATTGTGCAAAGTATAGGATATCCTTCCTTTGGCCTGGAGGGAATGTGGTCTCAAGATCGGTCTCCCGTTTAAGCAGAAATTGGGGATTGAAATTGTCTGATGGCTGGATCAGGAGTTTGTATGTGATCGAGACCACATGAGAAGATGGTCCAGAATCGGAACAGAGATGCTCAAAAGACTAACCTGAGTTTAAGGAGATATCCATTCTTTGGACTGAAGACAAATAGTAGCACAATTGTAGAAGGCACCGTAGGTCCAGAGGGCTAAACACCTGTTGGATGGATCAGATGGTTTTCGGACCTGATTCACAAAAAAAGTCACAAATCCTATGCATCAGGAGTTGCCTGCAGCATCTGTTTGACACCACCTTGTGGGAACACTAGATTTCCCCACACCAGAATAAAACGTGAAAAGTCAGAAAGGAGATTAGAGGACCCACTGGCCATTGTGACAGCATGGAGTGGTGAGCTGCTGAATGGTGTCCATATCCTATCTAAATACAGTTGCAATAAAAAGTATAAATATGAGAATGAGGGGTGAGTGTGGCGCCGTCCTAAATCCTATTACTAAAAACAAACTTCCCCAATGATTAACTGTAAACCCAAAAAAATATTAAAGTGACATGTGCTATAATTCGTAAAGAAAAAAGAAAAATAATATATAAATAAATAAACAAGATGAAATATATCACACGTGACATGCAACTTGTGACAATGATATCATAAACCTTAAAAAATGATAAAAATATTATGTGATCACACATACATATTATAATAGGTGATAATTAAACAGTCTGTATAAATGGTGTCACTTTGTAAAAAATGCTGTTTAAACCAGCCGTGATGTGTGCCCAGTGCACCATAAAGTGAGAAACAACAGTCTCTGTGAAATCTCCTGGTGTGTCTCTTTAAACCAAGGCAGGTGTATTCCACTTGTGTCTCCTGCTATATTGTGGTAACCAAGTGCTTGTGTCTCGCGCTGTGATCGTGCAGACACTCACCAGCTTTTTATCCCCTTCAGGGGTAATGTGCAGTCACAGTGTGTGCCACTGTGCGGCAGTACTTGGCAGGATCAGGATCGAGATGTCATTTGAACATGAAGGAGAAAGGAGAATTCCATAGTGTAAAACCATTTAACATTTTTATTTAGGTCAAATACAGGTGGTACTCACATTGTAGTGGATTCAAATAAGCAATAAGTTATCCAAAAAAGAGCGTCAGAATAGGCCACGCCCTACGCGCGTTTCGTCAGAGGACGTCTACGGGAGCGTGACCCTTGCGTCATCTCCCCTCCCTTTTATACTGTGCGGTATGTAATATGTTTGCGTTCCAGCGGCCATATTGTTTGCGTTCCACACTGCTCGTTTCTAAGATATTGCGGACCGAAGACCGCGGCCATTTTCCCTGTGATTTTAACACCCTGGAACAGACGGATTAAAGATAGACCGAAGCCCGCATCAATCTATTCTCATATTTATCCATTCGCTCACTCCACCTTGGTGGAGATAGCGTACGTGAGGGCTGTAGTCCAATATTTAATTTAATTTAATGTAATTTCTCAGCTGCGCGGATTTCCCATTTAATTTTTGCAATAAAAAGTATGTAAACCCTTTTGTAATGATATGGATTTCTGCACAAATTGGTCATAAAATGTGATCTGATCTTTATCTAAGTCACAACAATAGACAATCACAGTCTGCTTAAACTAATAAAACACACAGAATTAAATGTTACCATGTTTTTATTGAACACAACATGTAAATATTCACAGTGCAGGTGGAAAAAGTATGTGAACCCCTAGACTAATGAGATCTCCAAGAGCTAATTGGAGTGAAGTGTCAGCCAACTGGAGTCCAATCAATGAGATGACATTGGAGGTGTTGGTTACAGCTGCCCTGCCCTATAAAAAACACACACCAGTTCTGGGTTTGCTTTTCACAAGAAGCATTGCCTGATGTGAATGATGCCTTGCACAAAAGAGCTCTCAGAAGACCTACGATTAAGAATTGTTGACTTGCATAAAGCTGGAAAAGGTTATCTCCAAAAGCCTTGCTGTTCATCAGTCCAGGGTAAGACAAATTGTCTATAAATGGAGAAAGTTCAGCACTGCTGCTACTCTCCCTAGGAGTGGGCGTCCTGTAAAGATGACTGCAAGAGCACAGCACAGACTGCTCAGTGAGGTGAAGAAGAATCTTAGAGTGTCAGCTAAAGGCTTACAAAAGTTTCTGGCATATGCTAACATGCCTGTTAGCGAATCTACGATACGTAAAACACTAAACAAGAATGGATTTCATGGGAGGATACCACAGAGGAAGCCACTGCTGTCCACAAAAAACATTGTTGCACGTTTACAGTTCGCACAAGAGCACATGGATGTTCCACAGCAGTACTGGCAAAATATTCTGTGGACAGATGAAACCAAAGTTGAGTTGTTTGGAAGAAACACACAACACTATGTGTGGAGAAAAAGAGGCACAGCACACCAACATCAAAACCTCATCCCAACTGTGAAGTATGGTGGTGGGGCATCATGGTTTGGGGCTGCTTTGCTGCGTCAGGGCCTGGAGGGATTGCTATCATCGAAGGAAAAATGAATTTCCAAGTTTATCAAGACATTTTGCAGAAGAACTTAAGGCCATCTGTCCACCAGCTGAAGCTCAACAGAAGATGGGTGTTGCAACAGGAGAACCACCCAAAGCATAGAAGTAAATCAACAACAGAATGACTTAAACAGAAGAAAATACGCCTTCTGGAGTGGCCCAATCAGAGTCCTGACCTCAGCCCGATTGAGATGCTGTGGCATGACCTCAAGAAAATGATTCACACCAGACATCCCAAGAATATTGTAAGCCCGAAAAAAAAATACTGCGCTATCCCTATAATTGTATTATCATGCAAATATGCAAAAAAATATGTGAATAATAAATCAGAAGTAAACCTAAAAACTCCAAAAAGACAGCTGCAACCTCTAATGTGAGACAACCCACACCTAAATAACTATGTAAATAATAGGCTGCGCTTCCAAGAATTAGACGTGGTCATAATTGATAAACCAACTGAGTGACATTCAGCATAAACCAAATATAATAATAAAAAAAATTGATATCAGCAAAGTGGAGATCACACTGATGGAATGGTGGGGATACAAGAGTTCAACAATCAAATGCAATTATAGTGAGTCCATATATTAGAAAAATAAAGTCCTTGAAGATATAAAAAATTAAACAGAGAGAAGGAGAAAAACACCCGTTCTTCCAGTGATAAAAACATGCAAAAAAAGGGACTGTCTCCCTAAGGAGCGTGATGTTGCTGGGAGATCCTCCACCTCAAATAAAAAGGGCCCCTTACCAGATCCAAAGATCTCCTGTCACAGAGATCTTACGCACAGGTGGCTGTGTCCCCCAGCCACTGGGTCTCTGTTGCGGTATATATCACAGGCCACCACTCCAGGGAATCAACCAAGTGTAGTTGTATCCGCTCCCAATCCACAAATATGTGAGAAAAGAAAATGCTCCATAGCGTAATACAGTATAAAACTCTTTAATAATGTAAAAGAATAACACTTACAGTGTATGCAGTAAAAGATCGCTTAAAATTGTGCCGGCCGGCTTCAGCTGCTGCCCGTTCCTTCCGGGTTCAGCGAGGTGTGGTGGTGACGTCAGCACGCCGCTCCTCCCTACGCCGTTTCGACAGAGCTGTCGTCTTACCTTTAGGTAAAACTCACAATCGGGCATATACAACCACTTTCACTGTTTTACACTGCACAATGGGCAACTCAGTCAACTTAGGTTGGCGATACACTCCAGCTCACCAGATACTCAGATAAGATGTATGTGTAGCACCCTCTAGTGTGTGCTAGAAGTAATGTTAATGTAGTTGTTGGTGTAGGAAAATTTTTGCTTGGCTGAGGGAGAGGCCTGGGCTGTGAATCTGGGTTAGGGTTTAGTGACTCAGGGCTGGATGATTCATCCTGGCAGCTTTTCTGGTGCCTCCTCCTGTTTTCTGGGACATTGGAGAATGTTCTGGACATAGTGGGTGGAAGCTAGGAGGAGCTGCTTGGAATATTTATGTGGGCCTCAGCCAATCCCCAATGAAGGACTGGCAGGGGGCATGCCACCTCATAAATAGGCATGAGCGGGGTGCTGAAAGATCCACCCCTTAAAACACATGGTGTAAACCCTTCCTGGAGGCATGGGAGCAAGGAGAGAGGACAGAGGGAGCAGGTCAGCACGTCTGGGAGATCTCCTGAGAGTCAGTCGGGTGGGCTGGTGTCAGTCTGGAGGACTGTGGGGAGAAGTTAACCTGGAGGGCTAGAAAAAGGGGTAGCTGCAGCCAGTTGCGTTGACAGTGTCTGAAGATGTGGTGCTGGGATCAGTAGCCTCAGGAGTGATGCTAGCTAGACACTGAAATTCTGCTACACAACTAAGAGGCCTTGAGTTCCTTCCTGTAATGGGCCATTGCTTCATCTTAATAAACGACTGTTAGGTATACATAGTGTTCCAACTAGGTTCTGCAAGTAAGTGTGTGCTGGAGTGAAGAAGAGGAGGTGTATACAGAGACTGTATATAGGAAAAGTTGTCCCTGAAGTATTGAACTCAGATGGGCATCCCATAACCTCCCATCCCTAACCAAGTAATTAACCTTCAATTAACCACAAAAACAAAGTCACCAGTGCGCATGCGCGAGAGCTCCGGAAGCCTAGCTCTGGAGCTCTGCACAGCCTTGGACAAGCGGTGCTTACTGTGCCCGAGCACTGCCACTGGGACCACCAGAAACCGGGCTTAAGCACCCCCCAAGCCCCGTTCCACACCCACAGATGTCAGAAGCAAGAGTATGGAGGGACCTCAGGCCGCAATTTGCCAGTCAGGCCCGGGACTATCCACAGGCAAACAGCGCTGAGTTATTATTTCCACCTGAAGCGAGACAGATCATCTCTCCAGCAACCCTCTCTTACACTCCCATCTCTCAGGTAAAAGGCCAGCAGTTCCCTGCACCTTCCCCAGCGTCCACAGAATCATTACTGGGCCACACTATGGAGGACTACAACTTCTCCCCAGCAGGGCCTTCCTTAGCATATTAACTACGCAAAATGTCCGAAATACTTGACAGGACACTGGCCAAACTGCAGCAAAAATTACGGGCGACATTAAAAGTGACTTTCAAAATTTTGGTACCAGAATGGATGCTATAGAGCAGAAACTGCACATCACGTTCTCAAGGACCAATCAGAACTTCGACCACATTCAAGTTTTACAAGATCAGCTCGATACAGCTCTCTCCAGAATAGATGACCTTGAGAATAGGTCCAGAAGATATAATTTCAGAGTCAGGGTTCTGCCCGAATAAATCACAGACATCCCAACAGCAATCCAGGACCTCATGAAGAACCTGATTCCGGGCATCACCCAACACCTCCTTGAATTGGACAGAGCTGACAGAGCTCTTAGGCCCCCAGGAAGGATGGATCCCCTAGGAATGTCTTAGTCAAGCCCCACTTTTTTTCCACAAAAGAGGAAGTCATGCGACAATCCCGAGCAAAGTCTCAGGTGATGTGCCAGGGTCACCATATCCAAATATTTGCAAACCTGTCTCGGTCTGATTTCATGGTTTCTGACAGTAGGCAAAGGCCACGAATTCAGAAGATGCAGTCAATCCACTTGTTGGTAATATTTTTTTTCAGATTGGATGAACTGGATCACCGAATGGATCAGTTTGCCATGGCGTTACAAGCGCTCCTGAGTCACATGGCTCACCTGGAATCTCCCACTGTGGCCACCCTGATACAAACTATGTTTCAGGCCAACCCTGCTGCTGCTCCAGTCTCTGTGCAGGCACCCGCCTCGAGTATTACCTCTATAAGAGGTATTGTCATGAAAGACGCCCTGTTAGCACAGTTGTGGGCAGAAGATCGGTGCACAGAACTCCTGTTGTTAGAGCCAGTGGACGTGTGCGGGTGCGCGCTAGCGCGAATGGACTCATGCGGGGGCGCGCTAGCGCAAATGGGTGTACGCGGGTGCGCAATGGTGTCCTGTTTGCTGCCAGTCCCCGACCCTGGCTTGTTTGACTATTCTTCTGCCTTCTCCTACAGTTGTTCGCTGCCTGCCTGTTGCCGACCCTGTCCGTAACCCGACTACTCTTCTGCCTCTGTCTGGTACCTGCTCTGCCTGCCAGTGTTGACCCGACCTGTCTGACCCCGCTAGTGCTCCAGTTGAACTACAGAACACCTCCCTGCTGCCTGCTGTTCCTGAGTTCCTGCTAGCTACGGTACTTCTCTGCTCAGTCAGGTGTTCCAGTGTTCCTGCCAGAGTTCCGGTGCATCTTTCTACAGTCAACTGTTCCAGTGCTCCAGTTGAACTACAGAACATCTCCCTGCTGCCTGCTGTTCCTGAGTTCCTGCCAGCTACGGTACTTCTCTGCTCAGTCAGCTGTTCCAGTGTTACTGCCAGAGTTCTGGTGCATCTTCCTACAGTCAGCTGTTCCAGTGTTCCTGCTAGCCCTCCTTCAGCTGCAACAGAGGTCCGGATCAGCTCTACATCTGCCACTTGCCAAGAACTTGTGGCCCCCTGTGCTCTTGAGTCCCTGTTTCCTCTATCAGGGTTTCTCGAGCCAGAGGCACACGAAAGGCTACTCCCTGCACTCTGGGCTCCACCACCAGGTACGTGACAGTACTGGGCAGCCATGTCCGAGCCCACGCAGGGGGCCTCTCCCATGGACGAGCTCTGCTGCCATCTTGCTGGACTTACCCAGGCAGTAAAGAGCCTACAAGAGGGCTATACCCAACTGGAAGGCCGAATCCAAGCTCTAGCAGCATCCACAGCTCCAGCTTCTGGAACTTCTGCTGCACCCTCAGTGGTGATGTTGCCGCCTGAACCCAGGGTCCCCACGCCTGAATGATTCTCAGGCAACCGGAGTAAATTCAGGTCTTTCCGTAACTCATGTGAACTCTTCTTTGCCCTTTAACCAAGGACTTTCTACCTGGAAGCCATCAAAGTGGGGTTCGTGATCTCGCTGTTGTCAGGCGAGCCCCAGTCCTGGGCCCATCGCCTTCTAGAAAAGAAGGATGCCTCACTTGATACCCTGGACACCTTCTTACAGGCCATTTCGTTATTATATGAGGCCCCA
Source organism: Aquarana catesbeiana (assembly GCF_042186555.1). Classification (NCBI taxonomy): domain Eukaryota; kingdom Metazoa; phylum Chordata; class Amphibia; order Anura; family Ranidae; genus Aquarana; species Aquarana catesbeiana. The sequence goes on along the minus strand of NC_133326.1, from coordinate 483,111,385 downwards.
CAGCTAACCGCTACTGCAGAGGCAGCTTTGCACGCTCTACAGCAAGGTCGCAGACCTGTGGAGGACTACGTGTCGGAATTCAGACGTTGGGGTTCCGACACGAATTGGAACAATGCTGCCCTACGGTATCAGTTCCGTATGGGCCTTTCGGAATCTTTAAAGGATGAACTAGCCCGAGTGGGTATTCCAGAGACTTTAGAGGGCCTCATAGACCTTTCTATTCAAATAGACTGACGCCTGAGAGAACGGCATATGGAGCGATCCTCCGGTCCTTCTCGTCCTGTCTGGATGCTGCCCCATGTGCCTAGTTCTCCCCACTCTGTTCCTCCAGCTTCAACCACCACTGCCTCAGATACTCCGGAACCGATGCAGCTGGGCCTCTTACGCCCTTCACTTACTCCTGAAGAGCGTAAACACTGTCGGGCTGGTAACCTTTGTACGAACATGCCCGGCAAAGCTTCGTAAGTGCTCTTCTATTTCCCCTGCTCTTACCCCTGCAGTACTGAATAATGTTTCTCATCTGGCTGTTCCGATTCTCTTACAGCTCCCAGGAGGGAATATACCAACCAGCGCTATCATTGATTCCGGGGCTTGCAGCGGCTTCATGGACTTGTCCTTCGCTTCCAGACATCACATTCCCCTTTGGCCCAGAGCGAAAGGACTTTCAATATATTTGGCCGATGGCTCTACCCTCAGATCAGGGCCAGTAACCCAGGAGACTGTACCTCTGCACACAACCATTGCCGGCACTCATCAAGAGCTACTTTGTCTAGATGCCATTGGGTCTCCTCTATTTCCCATCATACTAGGCATGCCGTGGCTAAAGGCCCATAATCCGCAAATTGATTGGACCTCAGGGAAGATTGAGTTCCTATCCTCCTACTGCCATCAACACTGTCTACCAGAAGTCACCAAGGCCTCTTCTTCCCGACTATGCATGGAAACTGACGCTGAGATCTTTTAAATTGTACCTGAAGCCTACCACAGCTTTCTGGACGTTTTCAGTCAAAAGGGCGCTGAGACTCTTCCTCCCCACCGGCCATACGATTGCCCAATTGAGCTCCTTCCAGGGGCAGAGATTCCTTTTGGGAGAATTTTCCCTTTGTCAGAATGAGAACTAGGAGTATTAAAGACTTACATTGATGACGATCTAGAAAAAGGGTTCATCCGACACTCCACATCCCCGGCAGGAGCAGGAATCTTCTTCGTGGAGAAGAAAGACCATTCTCTACGCCCTTGTGTGGATTATCGGAAACTTAATAAGATCACGATTAAAAACCATTATCCTTTGCCATTAGTGATGGAACTTTTTCAAAGACTGGGGTCTGCAGTAGTGTTTTCTAAGTTAGATCTTCGTGGTGTCTACAATCTTGTCCGCATTCGTAGGGGAGACGAATGGAAGACTGCTTTCCGTACTCGGTTTGGGCACTTTGAATATTTAGTCATGCCTTTCGGACTTTGTAATGTTCCTGCTACATTTCAGCATTTTGTGAATGACATCTTCAGAGACTATCTTGACCTGTTTGTTATTATTTATTTAGATGACATTCTGATCTTTTCTTCTTCCTTAGCTGAACATCGTGAACATGTCATGTTTTGACCCGACTTCGGCTGCACGGCCTCTAAGCCAAACCTGAGAAATATGTCTTTGAACAAGAGAATATCCAGTTCCTTGGTCTAATTATCTCCGTGGAGGGCATTAAAATGGACCCTCAGAAGGTCTCCGCCATTCTGGACTGGCCCGCTCCTGCTGACAAGAAGGGAATCCAACGTTTTGTAGGATTTGCGAATTTCTACAGAAAATTCATTAAAGGATTCTCCACCATCATTTCTCCCATTACAAGGCTAACCAAGCAGGGCCTTAAATTCCACTGGTCTACTGAAGCTCAGACGGCCTTCACAATGCTGAAAGATCTGTTTGTCTCAGCCTCAGTTTTAAAACACCCTGATTCCACATTGCCATACATTTTGGAGGTGGACGCTTCGGAAATAGCGGTTGGTGCAGTGCTTTCCCAGAGACAGGGGCCTAGGGCTCTTCTGCACCCAGTCACTTTTTTTTCTCGCAATCTATCTGAAGTGGAGAGGAACTATGATGTGGGCGACCGAGAGTTGTTGTCGATTAAAGCCGCGCTTGAGGAATGGCGATATCTCCTAGAGGGAGCAGCTCATCCGATTCTTGTTTATACAGATCACAAGAATCTGGAATATTTAAAGACTGCCAAGAGGTTAAAACCACGACAGGCCAGGTGGGTACTTTACCAGATTTTCATTCCATATAATCTACCGCTCCGGGTCAAAAAACACCAAGCCCAACGCACTGTCACGAATGTACACAGGATCTGAAGCACCTTCTCCTCCAGACACCATCTTGTCCTCAAGAAACTTTCTGTTGCTCCAAGGGGATCTACTTTCACAAATCAAGCAAGTCTCCAGGGACGCTTCTGTTCCACCTGATACAGCTCTACAGGCCAGAGATGATCTTCTGTGGTTTAAGGATAGGATCTTCGTTCCTCAGGAGATGCGAGCAGCGGGTCTTAGTTCCTGTTATGATCACATGTTGGCTGGCCATTTCGGCGTGCATAAAACATCTGAACTTCTTCAGCGCCCGTTCTGGTGGCCGCAGTTAAGAAAGGATTGCAAGGACTATGTGGAAGCATGTGCCACCTGCATTCAAAACAAGGGCAGCAAGTCTAAGGCTCTGGGTCTGTTGAAGCCACTACCTGTCCCGGAGAAACCATGGAGGATGATCTCCATGGATTTTGTTGTCGAGCTGCCACCATCTGAAGGTTACACTACAATCTTTGTAGTAGTGGATAGATTATCCAAGATGGCTCATTTCTTACCAATGAAAGGCACACCTACTGCCGCTGAGACTGCTAGGACATTTATCAAGGAAGTGGTGAGGCTTCATGGCATCCCTGCGAATATTACTTCAGATCGGGGGGTGCAATTTACTTCCAAGTTTTGGAGGGCTCTTTGTGGGTCTCTGAAAATTGACCTCTCCTTCTCCTCTGCCTAGCACCCTCAAACAAATGGCCAGATGGAAAGAACAAATCAGACGCTGGAGCAGGGGGGAGCTTGACCTCAAGCCCGGAGATCAGGTCTGGCTGTCTACGTTGAATCTAAGACTGGCTTGTCCTTCCAAGAAATTGGGCCCTAAGTTCGTGGGTCCCTTCCCAGTCCTAAGGAAAATTAATAATGTGGCCTATGAACTGAAGTTACCAGAATCATTCCGGATGCACCCGGTCTTTTATGTGGCACTACTCAAACCCACAGTTCCTGATCCTTTTGTCAACCGGAAGGTCGGTCCCCCTGAACCTGTGATCAATGACGGAGAAGCTGAATATAAGGTTGAGTCCATTCTGGATTGCAGGAAGAGACGTAACCAAGTCCAGTTTCTGGTAAAGTGGAAGGGGTATGGGCCCGAGGAGAACTCTTGGGAGCCAGAGTCCAACATTCATGCGAAGAGGTTGATTCTTGCCTTTAAGAGGTCCCATCCAAGTAAGATGGCACAGTTGGGCATCCGTAGGCTGCCCCTTGGGGGGGCAATGTCATGAAAGACGTTCTGTTAGCACAGTTGTGGGCGGAAGATCGGTGCACAGAACTCCTGTTGTTAGAGCCAGTGGACGTGTGCTGGTGCACGCTAGCGCGAATGGACGCATGCGGGGGCGCGCTAGCACGAATGGGTGTACGCGGGTGTGTGATGGTGCGAGGGGGCACGTATGATCGGTGCTCTGGCGCGCGCGGGTGCGCGCGGATGCGCACAGACGTGCAGTGTGACAGTGTTTGGCGCCAATGGGCTTATTTAAGGGAGCCTGTCAGCATGCTTTCTTGCTGTCCGGTCTACAGCGTTCCCTGTGACCCTAAGCTATCAGTATACCTGTCTACCTGATTCCTGTTACCCGGCCTGCTCCTGACTACTCCTGTTTGCTGCCAGTCCCCGACCCCGGCTTGTTTGACTATTATTCTGCCTTCTCCTACAGTTGTTCGCTGCCTGCCTGTTGCCGACCCGGTCCGTACCCCTACTACTCTTCTGCCTCTGTCTGGTACCTGCTCTGCCCGCCAGTGTTGACCCGGCCTGTCTGACCCCGCTAGTGCTCCAGATGAACTACAGAACACCTCCCTGCTGCCTGCTGTTTCTGAGTTCCTGCCAGCTACGGTACTTCTCTGCTTAGTCAGCTGTTCCAGTGTTCCTGCCAGAGTTCTGGTGCATCTTCCTACAGTCAACTGTTCCAGTGTTCCTGCTAGCCCTCCTTCAGCTGCACCAGAGGTCCAGATCAGCTCTACATCTGCCACTTGCCAAGCACTTGTGGCCCCCTGTGCTCTTGAGTCCCTGTTTCCTCTATCAGGGGTTCTCGAGCCAGAGGCACATGAGAGGCTACTCCCTGCACTCTGGGCTCCGCCACCAGGTACGTGACAGGTATGTCTGGTTCCGCTCCACTTTCCCAGAGATTTGGGGGAGATCCAGTCCAAGGCAAAGGGTTTCTCCACCAGGTGAGATATACTTTGAGATTCTGCCCCAGGCGTTTCCCATGGACAGAAGCAAAGTAGGTTTTGTGATATCTTTGCTTTCTGAGAGAGCCCTGGCCTGGGCAAACCCTCTATGGGAGATGCAAAAACCTGTTGTCTTGAGTTACCCTGAGTTTGTGGCTTCGTTTAAAAGGGTATTTGACGTTACTGCACGCTCCGCTTCTGCTGCCAAGTGCCTCATGTCCATCAAACAGAGTACGAGAACTGTTGCTGACTACGCCATTGAATTCCGTACTCTGGCAGCAGAGGTTGCGTGGAACAATGAGGCCCTCATTGCTGCTTTTTCTCATAGTCTCTCGGATACCATCAAGGATGAGATAAAAGCCCGAGATATACCCACTGAGCTGGAGAAGTTGATCACGTTTGCCATCCCCATTGCCTCCAGACTCAGAGAAAGACTCTCTTTTAAGGAGCGCTTGCGAAAGCCTCCTGTACATTTGTCTCTGAGCTTTTCAGTCCCATCCGTGCCTCCCTCACCTCCCATGCCTCCTGGTACCAAGTCAGGCAGTGAAGGTGCACTTGGGTTTCACGCGTCTCTCTTCGGATGAGAGAACCTTTAGGAGGAGGGAGAGATTGTGCCTTTGTTGTGGCCAGGCAGGTCACTTTTTGAAGTCTTGTCCTACCCGACCAGGGAACGCCCGAACCTTGAGGTCCTGTCACGGACAGACCTTAGGTGGCGTTGTTTCATCCCCAGTTAACCAGAAGCATAAGCCCCTGGTTTCGGTCACCCTTTCTTGGGTTGAGTCGTCCGTCAAGATACAGGCTCTAATCATCTCTGGGGCTGCAGGCCTGTTCATTGATGCTGCCTTTGTATCGAAGCACTCGATTCCGCTGCAGCTGCATGACACTCTTGCCATTGAGGCTCTTGATGGGAGACCTCTACAGCCTGCCCATGTGACTCATGAGACGGTTCCATGAGTCACATGGGCAGGCTGTAGAGGTCTCTTCACCATGAGATAATCCAATTCCAAGTTATTTCCTCACCTAAGTTTCTGCTGGTTATTGGTTATCCTTGGTTACAGAGACACGACCCCTCTTTTGATTGGCTCCGTGCTGAGGTTCTCTCCTGGTCACCACAATGCAGTGAGACATGCTTCCAGAAGGTAGCCAAGGTCCTGTGCACCTTTTAACTCTCCTCCCTGCCGGAGGATTGCTGCGGTTTTAGCGATGTCTTTGACAAAGTTCAAGCTGGTAGTTTGCCTCCACACCGGCCATATTATTGCGCAATTGATCTTCAACCTGGTGCCATACCCCCTCGTGGCCGGGTTTACCCTTTGTCTATCTTGGAGGATAAGGCCATGGAGTATGTTGCAGGTGCACTTTCTCGAGGTTTCATCCGCAAATCCTCGTCTCCTGCTGGTGCTGGTTTCTTCTTTGTGAAGAAGAAGAGTGGTGAACTGAGGCCTTCATTTGATTATAGGGGTCTCAATCGTTTCACGATTAAGAATGCCTATCCGATTCCGTTGATTATGGAGTTATTTGACCCCCTCAAGGGAGCAACGGTTTTCATGAAGCTTGATTTGAGAGAAGCATACAATCGCGTGAGGATTAAGGAGGGAGATGAGTGGAAAACTGCATTTAATACCAGAACAGGCCATTATGAGTACCTCGTAATGCCTTTTGGCCTTTCTAACACCCCGGCAGTTTTCTAGGAATTTATTAACAATGTCTTCCAAGATTTGTGGCAGTTATGTGTGGTGGTTTATCTCCATGATATCTTCATATTTTCCAAGTCCCTGGAGAACCACCACACAGATGTCTGTCATGTACTTCAGAAACTAAGAGAGAACAATTTCTATTGTAAACTGGAGAAGTATGAGTTCCATCGTGAACAGGTTAAATTCCTGGGCTTTTCCACTACTGGTTTTTCGATGGACCCAGAGGAACTTTCAGCAGTCCTACAGTGGCCCTGACCTGTGGGTTTACGTCCTCTGCAGTGTTTCCTGGGCTTTGCCAACTATTATCGGAAGTTTATTCAAAACTTCTCGTCTCTGGTCAAGCCCCTGACTGATATGACCAGAAAGGATGGTAACCCACAGAGTTGGTCTCCGGAGTCCATTAATGCCTTTGAGAGTCTCAAGGCTGCCTTTGTTTCTGCTCCTGTGTTGGCACATCCTGATCCTATGTTACCGTTTATCCTTCAGGTTGATGCTTCTGAGACTGGTGTTGGCGCCCTTCTGTCTCAACGTCCTACCTCGGAGAGAGCTATGCATCCTTGTGGCTACTTTTCCAAGAAATTGTCACCTGCGGAGTGCAATTACGAGATTGGTGACAGAGAACTGTTGGCAATCATTTTAGCCCTGAAAGAATGGAGACATCTCCTTGAAGGTATTGTCCTGGTTCTCATTCTTACTGACCATAAGAATCTCACATTCTTGTCTGAGGCTAAACACCTCTCTCCCAGAAGGGCGCAATGGGCTCTATTCTTGTCAAGTTTCAATTACATTGTCTCATTCTTACCCGGTACTAAGAATGTAAGGTCTGACACCTTGTCACAACAATTTTCCTCTACTTCTAAGTTGGAGTCGGTTCCGGTACCTGTGATTCCTTCTGATCGTATTCTGGCTATGGTTCGCACCAGTCTCACTTCTCCTTTGGGTGACAAAATTCTTGCTGCTCAGGTCCATGCTCCTCCTGAGAAACCTTGGGACCCCTGCTTTGTCCCAGAAAGTCTCTGTACTGCTGTGCTCCAGACTTACCATTGTCCCAAGGCAGCTGGCCACCCTGGGAAGAATCAACTCGTTTGGGCCATTTCCCAACAATTCTGGTGGCCTAGTCTATGTGCTGATGTAACTGCCTTCGTAGCTGCCTGTTCCGTGTGTGCTCAGAGTAAGACTCCACAACACCTTCCAGTGGGCCTCCTACAACCCATACCCAATGGAGAGAGGCCCTGGATCCACCTGTCTATTGATTTCATTGTGGAGTTACCTAACTCCCAGGGCAACACAGTTATCCTTATGGTGGTTGACCGGTTCTCAAAGATGTGTCATTGTATTTCACTTAAGAAGTTGCCCACTTCTAAGGAACTGGCTTCCATTTTTGCTGGGCTACCCAAGGTGATTGTCTTGGACAGGGGTAGTCCGTTTGTGTCCCGGTTCTGGTGAGCCTTTTGTGCACAGTTGGGAATTCAGCTTGCTTTTTCCTCTGTGTATCACCCACAGTCTAATGGGGCCGCAGAATGAGCCAATCAGTCCTTGGAGCAATTTCTACATTGCTATATTTCTGACCATCATAACAACTGGTCAGATCTCTTACCGTGGGCAGAGTTTGCTCACAACAGTGCCTTGAATTCTGCTTCCCGATCGTCCCCATTTATGGCGAATTATGGTTTCCAACCGTCCATGTTGTCTGACTCATTTGTTCCGCAGAGTATTCCTGCATTAGAGGAGCATCTCTGTGGTCTTCGTTCCTGTCATGAACAGGTGTGACCAGAACCGTGTGATCTGTGACAGAGGACACCAAAACGTATATAAGTGAAAATATAGTGATTTATTAAAGTAAGTGAATAATATAGTACAACCACCTCCAATATGACAATGCAATAACCAACCAACAGACAGAGACCCACAAATAACAACAGACAGATAAGTATAATAAATGGGAAATACCAGGATCATGAACAATAGCCAGGCCAGGGTCATACACAGCAGATCAGCAGATGGACAGGGGATGTTCCAGAAACATAAACGTAAGCCAGGCCAAGGTCATACACAGGGAGAGCAGCAGATGGAACAGGATAGGGATCAGGACAGGAGGACAGGATCAGATACACGGGTCACAGGTTCAGGGCACAGGAACATGTTCAGAATCATGATCAGGTCACAAGCTAGCAGGTCAGGGCATAAGGACGAAATCAAGGCAAACATGTGAGTGCTTGCCGGGTATTTATAGGCCTGTGATTTGCCTCAAGTGACACCTGATTGTAGGAGGTGCTGTCTGCTCCACACTGCCAGGATCCATGCACTGGTGGACGCCAGTACTGCGACCCAAAGATGACATAACATCAGCAGGGAAAAGCTCTCCTGACAGTTCCAAACTGCCAGGAGACACCTGCTGGTGGACCTCAGTACTGCACACCAAATTACAGATATTACAGGAACATTTCCTGACAGATCCCCTTGAGCACAAGCCCAGGAGGCTTTGCGTCATGCTAATGATAGGTACAGACTCCATGCTGACCGCAGACGCCTGCCTGTGCCTTCCTACCAGGTTGGGGACAGGGTCTGGCTGTCATCTCTCAATCCCTGACTTCGAAGTTCCCTCACTGAGGTTTGCACATCGGTTTATTGGGCCTTTTCGTATTTTTCGCAGGATTAACCCAGTGACTTACGCATTAGACCTTCCTTCTAATATGCGTATTGAATGTATTTCATGTCTCCTTACTAAAACCTTTGGTCTGCAACCGCTTTACCACCTCGGTGCCACATCCTCACCCTGTACAGTTTGAGAACCATGAGGAGTATGAAGTACAGTCCATTATTGACTCCCGTAGGTTCCATGGGTGCATACAGTACCTGGTGCATTGGAAAGGGCATGGTCCGGAGGAATGCTCTTGGGTCTCATCCTCGGACGTACATGCCCCTGTCCTCCTCCATGATTTCCATAGACGTTTTCCCCTCAAGCTTGGTTGTCCTCCTAGGGGGAGGGGTCGTTGAGGAGGGGGTATTGTCAGGGCTGGGCTCAGCCCTTCCTTCTCTGAGCTGGACACTCAGCTGTTGGCTAATTGCCAGCTCCAATCTCTCTCCACACTTACTCAGCTGATGTTGATATCCTGCTCGTCAGTCCTGCCTACTTAAGAAGTCCAGTCCAGAGGAGCTCTGCCTTTGCCTTGGTCAACATCACAAGAAACATCCCCTACTTTCCTGTTTAAAGACTGACTTTGCTGACATCCCTTCTGGTTCCGGATCCTGCTTGCTCTTCCACTACTTTGAACCCCTGACTTCTGGCTTGGCTGACTATCCGTTCCGGTTACTGAACTTTGGCTATGTTTTGACTACATTTGTTCTTTTTACTTTTATTATTAAACAAGTGTGATTTAACTGTACTTCTGTCTCAGTCTGATTTCATGGTTTCTGACAGAATGATACTCTCCCTCGACTTACACAAAACTTTCGACTCCGTGGAGTTGCCATATATCTTCTCTCTATTTGAACACTGGGGTTTCGGCCAACGTATTACACTATGGAGACCTTTCTTCTTTCTCCATTACCCATCTGAGAAAACATATGAGGACATTTTATTAACACGGGAGGGAGTTTGCTGCAGCCGGTGCTGGATCCATGTCCCCTGAAGGCTGGAGAAATCACTGGAAGCCGATCCCCACGATACCATCACAACGCCTGTCGGTACACACTCGACTCGGCCCATTGGGGGCCGCAACTTCAGGTGAGAGGCTGGGGAAACCATTGTTACACCCCTGGAACAAGAGTTGATCCATTGATGAGATACCAGGCACTTGCACTTCTACACCATCCTTTAGAAGATTGCACTGGGGAGACATCGTGAATCGCACTCTATGCATCTTTGAACTGTTTCTTTGGACATTCTTAGTTCACATTTGTATTAGTTTCCACTTTTTCTGTACACTGTTATTTATTCACTTGCACTTTTTTCTTAAGTGATTTGTGGATGCTGCTATTTAGTCGCATCTTATGCGATTTTGGATCGCAACTTTGATTTTTATTGCAATATAATTATTTTTTTTCCGTTTTGGTCACTTCATCATGGAGTAGCTCAGCGAGTTTTCTGTCACATAATTTATTATTAATATTTTTTATGGTTGTCACCTACCACAGTTTAACATTGTCAGTGTTTATTTTTGATCACTGTGCCAGTATTTTTCCACATTGGTACCTATTTACTAGTGCACTTGTATTTTATTTTCTGAAGATTTCGGATCTAGTCACTTAGTCGCACTGTTTATGCATTTTTCTGGATCATTTTCATTTTGTTTTTTTCAGCATGTATTAGCATATATTGCCAGTATTTTTGCACGTTGGTACCTATTCACTAGTGCACTTGCACTTTATCTTTTGAAGATTTCGGATTTAGTCACTTAGTCGCACTGTTATGCGTGTTCTGGAATATATTCATTTTGGTTATTTCATTATGTACTAGGATATATTGTTTGCCACGCTTTTTGATACGTTTTTACATCCGTTTATGCACACTGCACTTCAGGAGTCTATTCACATTTACTGTTTGATTCTATGCCTACATTGTCAGTGACATTGTCAGTGTCTTTGTGCTAGCATTCTTGAATTATTATTCTGTTATCTATCACCTTCCTTAGGATTACTAGTTATTGCATTATCAGTGGGGTAGCGCCACATATATTTATATTTACATTTCTTAATCCCTAGCGGTGGCTATTTGACACAACCCAAATATACAATGGGTCTCATGCGGTCTCCAGACCCACAGATGTGCCCTTTACGCAGATGACATCCTCTTATTCCTCACGTCCCCCCTGACATCTCTCCCTAACCTAGGCAAAGTACTAAAAGATTTCTCTGAGATCTCTGGCCTTCAAGTTAACTATTCTAAATCTCAGGCCCTCAATATATCACTCCCTCCAGAAGAGGTCTATCCTATGCAAAATTTGTTTGACTTTGCTTGGAGTAACTCATCCATCAGATATTTGGGAATAACCCTTACAGATAAAATAGAAAACTTATACTTAGCCAACTTTCCCCTTATGTACAAGAAACTCGAATCAGACTTGAAAAACTGGTCTAGAGGGGAACTATCCTGGCTAGGCAGAATTAATTCAATTAAGATGACACTTCTCCCTAGACTGCTATACTTGTTTCGAGTCCTCCCTATTTTGGTCAGGAAGGACCACTTAAGATCCTTCCAAACCAAAATAATTAAATTTGTCTGGGGTGGCTCGGGCAGCAGGATTCCATGAAAAACTCTATTCCAGCCTAAACTCAAAGGAGGATTGGGTCTACCCAACCTACTATGGTATTTCCAATCAGCTAGACTGGCTCGACTGTCTACAGTTTATTCTAAACTTGAAAAACCAGACTGGATCCAACTAGAAAAACAGGCAGTTCCAACCTTCTCTTTGGACTTAATCCTCTGGGTTCCCCCTAAAGATTGTCTGCCCATTTTATCTCCCATCCTATCGCAGGCCCTAGGATGGGACAAGTTGAGACCCTCAACCTCCCTGACCTGGGACTACCATCCCTTGGCGCACATTTTCCAAAACCCTGACTTCCCTCCAGGACTGGACATAAGGTCATTTAGGTGGTGGTTGGATAAGGGATTGTAACAAATTTGTCACTTCTTTATTTCCATGGGTCCTCTTTCCTTGAGTTGCTGTGTGAGCAGTCTTGAACTACCGAACTCGGAAAAATTCAGACACAGACAAATAACCCATTTTTTAAATAAAATATGGACCAACAAACCAGATCCCCCCCCCCCAGTCTCTAGCCAACCCAACTGATAAATCTTCTTATATGACAGCCTGGGAGGATGACCTTCAGTTTCAATGGAACCTTGAAAAGTGGCAGAGAGTCCACCCCAGATCTTATACTGGTTTATTAAACATTTCCTCAAGGTAATGTCTAGATGGTATTTTATAGGGATGGGCAAATAATTCGTCCGAACTTTGGTTGTTCGTATGTTCTGGGAACACTGAACATTATGCAGCATTCGGGGAAAATTCGAAAGCTGCCAGAACACCGTTAAAGTCTATGGGACACTAACATGAAAAATCAAGAGTGCAAATTTCAAAGGCTTATATGCAAGTTATTGTCATAAAAAGTGCTTGGGGACCTGGGTCCTGCCCCAGGGGACATGTATCAATGCAAATTTTTTTTGGAAAAACAGCCATTTTTTCGGGAGCAGCGATTTTATTAATGCTTAAAGTGAAACAATAAAAATTAAATATTCCTTTAAATATCGTGCTTGGGGGTGTCTATAGTATGCCTGTAAAGTGGCGCATTTTTCCCGTTTAAAACAGTACCGCAGCTAAATGACTTTTCTAAAGGAAAAATTGTCATTCAAAACTGATTACAGCTGAAATGAATTGTTGGGTCTCGGCAATATAGATAAGATTCATTGAAATAAATGGTATGGGGTCTGGTATGAATATTAAGAGGAACACCGAACCAAAATTAAAAAAAAAATTGCATGGGGGTCCCCTTAACCACTTGCCGCACGCCGCACGCCGCACGCCGATGTACGTCCAAAGTTTGGCGGCGGATATCGTTGTTATGGCAGCACCAGGCTGCCATAACCCCGGTATCCCCGTTTTCATGCAGCGGTCAGCTTTCAGATAAAAGTGGTCTCTGCAGCGAATTCGCCGCAAGATCACTTTTATCGGTGGCTGGAGAGGGCCCCCCCTCCCACCGCGATCCGGTGCCCTCTGCCGCTTACCAGGGCCGTCGGTAGCAGCGGAGGCAATCGCGTCTGTCTCCCTACTGTGCCTGGAGACGAGTGAGGCTAAGATGGCGCCCACTCGTCTCCATGACACTGCTGGGCGGAAGCGACGTCAAAACGTCATTTCCACCCATAAGTTTTAAAGGCACATTTTTTTCAATGTCATTTTTTTAAATGACTTTTTTTTTTGCATTTTAGTGTAAATATGAGATCTGAGGTCTTTTTGACCCCAGATCTCCTATTTAAGAAGTCCTGTCATGCTTTTTTCTATTTACAAGGGATGTTTACATTCCTTGTAATAGGAATAAAAGTGACACAATTTAAAAAAAAAAAAAAACAGTGTAAAAATAAATAAAATCATGTAAAATAAATAATAAAAATAAAAAAAAAAAAAAAAAACCCTGTCCCGACGAGCTTGCGCGCAGAAGCGAACACACACGTGGGTAGCGCCCGCATATGAAAAAGGTGGTCAAACCACACATGTGAGGTATCACTGCAATCGTTAGAGCGAGAGCAATAATTCTAGCCCTAGACCTCCTCTGTAACGCAAAACATGCAACCTGTAGAATTTTTTAAACATCGCCTATGTAGATTTTTGAGGGTAAAAGTTTGACGCCATTCCACGAGCGGGCACAATTTTGAAGCGTGACATGTTGGCTATCAATTTAATCAGAGTAACATTATCTTTCACAATATAAATATAAAAAAAATTGGGCTAACTTTACTGTTGTCTTATTTATTTATTCAAAAAAGTGATTTTTTTCCCCAAAAAAGCGCGCTTGTAAGACCGCTGCGCAAATACGGTGTGAAAAAAAGTATTTCAATGACCGCCATTTTATTCTCTAAGGTGTTAGAAAAAAAAACAATATATAATGTTTGGTTTGCTTTCTAAGTAATTTTCTAGCAAAAAAACCTGTTTTAAACATGTAAACACCTAAATTCCAAAACAAGGCTGGTCCTTAAGTGGTTAAAATCCATACCAGGTCCTTCAGGTCTGATATGGAAATTAAGGGTAACCCTGCACCAAATTTTAAAAAAATGGCGTAGGGGTCCCCCACAAAATCCATAAGAAAAATGCTCCACTTTACAGGCATACTATAGACAGCCCCCAGGCACAATATTTAAAGGAATATTTCATTTTTATTGTTTCACTTTAAGCATTAAAAAAATCACTGCTTCTGAAAAAACGTCCTTTTTTAAAAACATTTTTTGCATTGATACATGTCCCCTGGGGCAGGACCCGGGTCCTCAAACACTTTTTATGATAGTAACTTGCATATAAGCCTTTAAAATTAGCACTTTTAATTTTTCATGTTCGTGTCCCGGTGTTCGTGTGTTCTTACGAATTTTTTGCCTGTTCGGCATGTTTTGGTGTGCACCGAACCGGGGCGGTGTTCGGCTCATGCCTAGTATTTTACTCCATCTAAGCTCGCAGCCATCCTCCCAACGACAAATCCACTATGCTTTTGAGATTGCCACCTCCGGGGTACCATGTCCCACATATAGTGGGAATGCCCATGAATCAGGAAATTTTTGAAAAAGATATTTAACTTGATCTACAAGATTACTAATTGTCTTCTACCTAGAACCCCAGCCATAGCCCTCCTGAACGATGACTTGCCAAAGACCCATAAACACACCCATAAACTAATTCTTTTTATGCTTACTGGTGCCAAAATAACCATTACTAAAGCATGAAAGCAACCCAGGGTCTCCCTCGCAGATGCCATCCATAACATCTCATGGATTATGATCCAAGAAAAAATATCTAGCATTCTAACAAACTCTACTTCCAAATTCCAAGCTATTTGGGAACCTTGGGCCTGGCTTGTTGGGATCCCCATTCCTGAGATTACCCAGGCTCCCTAAACATCTTCAACCCCTCCTAGGAGATTGGTTTCCATGTCTCTATCCTCTCTTCCTTCTTCTACTTCCCGTTAACCTCTTTCCCATCAACTCTTCATTGGAGTTCATCTTATCTAGATATTTCTAATCTAAATCAGCATATTAGGTAATGCAGGCTCCTCTTCTTCACGTTTGACCTATTAATGTTACAGATTTACTCCTCTGGCCTCTTGGATGGAGGAAGCCTCCCCAGGGCACAGTTTGCTCCCATTAGGGGTGCCTCCCGGGGGCCTCCTCTATCCTCTAACCTTCCACTGTCCCTCGACTGTGACAGCAAGAGTACCTAATTTTGTAGTTTGTTTTCTCATCAGTTCCATTTTGTTGCCTCATTATCGTCTGTACAAGATGTGACATTTGCTTTTGTGTACTTTGTATACATTCAGTCCTAGTATTTCCACAATAATAAAAACATTTTGAAAGAAAAAAAAACAAAAAAACAAAAACAAAATCACAGGGTGTTATTTGTCTCTGAAGTGCCTGGCTGTGTTGGGGATCCCAGTTTACTTTCAGCTCCTTAGGGGGCGCACTACATATGTTAACAGGCTTATAAATAACTTGATAATTAATTTTCTACTGGAGACATCATGGCTTCCATCATGGCCATGCTTTGTAGCTCACTATACTGTACTATAGGACTGTCGTGACATCTGACTGCCGCTGTTTATAGAGTTTATTAATGTGTTTTTAATAGTACTGTACAATAACCCCCTTTTTTGCCTCCACTTACAACTTTATTTGCTTGTAGGTCCGAACCTTCAAAGTATGGGAATTGCCAAAAAAAGAAAAGAAAATCGTGCTCACTTAGATGACTAATCCCAGCTGCAGATGTCCTAATGC
The DNA here is from genome assembly GCF_042186555.1 of Aquarana catesbeiana. Lineage (NCBI taxonomy): Eukaryota > Metazoa > Chordata > Amphibia > Anura > Ranidae > Aquarana > Aquarana catesbeiana. The sequence continues at coordinate 483,095,725 of NC_133326.1, read as the reverse complement.
CATCTGTAAGACTGAGAACTGAGCAATCAAACAGTACTGATCGCTAAGCTTTCGGTCCTCAGCCTGCAGTCACTGGCTCTCTGCCCCTTCCAGTGCTCACTGAAGCCCTGGACTGTGGAGGGGGCGAGAGAGGCTAGCTCAGGCTCTCAGTGGCTCAATGAGAGGATGAGGCAGCTGCCGGTCTAGGCTTCTGGGCAGATCTCAACCATATTACAGGGATCTAGGGATTATAGTCAAGGGCAATCTTATACTTCTTTTTACTTAGGTAAGGCTCTGCCCCGCTGACAAAGTTCTTTGAACGTGACAAGTATGAAGAAGGAGCCACATGCTGACGTCACCCATTGCCGACCTGCATCTCACACACCACTGTAGTGTATCTACAAATGCGCTTTTCATGAGGATGCTTGTGAGTAACTTTGTAAAGTACAATAAAGCCGTTTAATCAGGTAAACAGTGAGCACTTAGATCCTTTTCTGTTTCACATTATCCATGTCCTGGGGAAATCAAGTGGAGTTCCTGGCTTTGTCTGGATAATTTACCCTTGTTTGGGACCTGTTCAATTGACCATCTGTTAGTTCAGTGGTCCATTACTAGAGGTGAGTGAAGCGAGTGCTCTGGAGGTGGAGGGTCTGTCATCATTGTTTCCTGATTTGTGCCTGCCACGTAGAAGTCTCTTGGTGCTTGCTGGGACCCTTATGCCGTGTACACACGAGCGGAATGTCCGACAGAAAATGTCCAAGGGGAGCTTTTCACCGTATATTCCGATCGTGTGTATGCCCAATCGGACTTTTCACGTTGAAAATTCTGACGGACCTAGAAAGAGAACATGTCATATATTTTTCCGGCGGAACCATTTCCTATCGGGAAAACCGCTCATCTGTATGCTGTTCTGACGTACCAAAAACGATGCATGCTCTGAAGCAAGTACAAGATGGAAGCTATTGGCTACTGGCTATTGAACTTCCTTTTTCTAGTCAAGCTGTACGTGTTGTACGTCACCGCGTTCTGAACGGTCACAATTTGGTGTGATCGTGTGTACGCAAGACAGCTTCAGCGGAATTCCGTCTGAAAAACCTTCAGAGTTTATTCCGACGGGAAAACCGGTCATGTGTACAGGGCATGAGTCCTCTTCATTATTCTTTTCTTTTTTTGGACTTTTATTGGACTGTTTTAAAAATATTTTATGCGCTGCACTTTGCTTTGTAATATGTTATTTGGATTATGTGATGATCTTTTGTGCTAGCTGCATTCGTTGTTCAGATTATATATATTTTTTTGTGCTGATTGTAATTCCTGTTTTCAGATCTCGACCATATGGTCAGGATCTTTTCAGAGCCTGGACCAGGTCTGTGATGTCAGCTGACAGCGGGCCTTAGCCCTCTGTCAGCTGAAAACAGGTCACAGGAATGCAGAACTGACTGCACTCATGTGACCCACAGGAGCTATCCCTCTGAAGAAGTCATGCCCAGTGACATAACGCATAAAGGGGTAGAGCAGACAATGCAGGATGTTTGTATAGACTTTGCAGAAGCAAACACTGAAGGTATTTGTGCTCGTAGCAAGAGGATCGTGGGTAATGCCTCGTACACACAATCAGATTTTTTGATGGGAATTGTGTGTTGACAGACTATTGGCCTAAAATCTGACCGTTTGTACGCTCCATCGGACAATTGTTGTCAGATTTTCCACGGACAAATGTTGGATGGCAGGCTTATAAATTTTCTGCGAACAACGGTCTGTTGTCAGATTTTCCATTCGTGTGTACACAAGTCCGTCAGACAAAAGTTCAAAATACAAACACGCATGCTCGGAATCAATGCTCACCAAACACAACATTAGCAGAAGGTGCCCAAAGGGTGGAGCTAAAGAGCTGAAAGGCCACATAGTACTTCACTACGTTCATGTTTGTTGGCTGACAATTGTGTGCCGTTTGTATGCAAGACAAGTTCATGGCCAACGCCCTTCGAACAAAAGTCTGACGCTTTGTTTGCGGAAAATTCGATCGTGTGTACGAGGCTTTAAGCCTCGTATACAAGATCAGATTTTCATCTGGGAATTGTGTGATGACAGACTGTTTGCCTAAAATCTGACTGTTAGTATGTTCCATCAGACAATTGTTGGCCAACTTTCCGCCAACAAATGTTGGAGGGCAGGCTAATAAATTTTCGGCGGACAACAGATTTTCCTATCGTGTGCACACAAGTCCGTCACACAAAAGTCCAAAGTACAAACACACATGCTCGGAAGCAAGGACGAGCCGGAAGCGGTCGGTCTTGTAAACTAGCGTTCGTAATGGAGAATTAACATTCATGACGCGGCAAATTATTATATTAAATACTCCTGCTCTAAGCAGGTACTCTCAGATAACACACCACATATTGGAGCAGACACGAATGGTAGGAAATACAAAGGACAAAGGGGGGAAGGGGAAGGGAGAAAAAAAAAAAAGAAAGGGGAAGAAAGAAAAAAAATAAAGATAAAGGAGGACACCCACGCACATACACGCCTTATACTGGTCCCTCCACAGATAGCCCCTCGGAGCCTGTTAGACAGATAGCATGCTTATAATCATCGGAGCTCTAACCCCTCCAGATAAAAAAGTTACGTTGCATGCATTGCATGGCATACACAACAGGATTTTCACTTACCCATTTACCTGCAGCCCTTGGGCCTCTCTCCTACCTCCCCCATTTCCAACCAAAGAATAGACTTACTCTGCTCCAGGTGTTAACACACTTGCTAAACCAATGCAGGACCATAGATACTGTATGGCTCCGAATCGTTTCCTTCCCTACCAAGGCTAAGACTATAGCGGCCTTGATGGGTAGGGAGACACACATCAAACCCTTCACATGGGATCACGATCAGTTATGTTCTGCATTATTCATTGTTTAAGGTTCATAGTATATGGTTTTTTACAACTTTTAGATAAACCTGTTGTTAAATCTAATGTGTTTGATGTAATGTTAAATTCTGTAGACTGAATTTCTCTAGAGGAACCCGACACTACCCTCATTACCAAAAGCATACTGGCAAGGTTTACGGACTAGTCTCCCACTCCAAACTACCTGCTCTATAAAACATAGGGATTGCCATCCACTTTCACAACATCTCCCCCTCTCACCCCTGCACATATTCACCCGACTGTCTAGTAACATGGCCTCCGTACTACACCACATCGCTAATATTCTATCTTCTTGACCTCCCCATCCCACACCTATATTACCTCCCTCTGATCAGCGGGCAGCAATCCCTCCTCAGTAATTACCACCTTCCACCGTCTCTGGCTAGTCCCCCCTCAGTGATTTCTAACATTCTTACTATAGTTCTACCCTTCTATCCATACCCCTCACCGCTGAACCACTCCAGTTATACCTGGATAAAGGTATATACTTCCCCTGGAATAGCGAGCTATTCACCGGAAACAACAAACTATCCCCATAAGCCTGTCACTTTCTCTCACGGTCACCCCCCCTACTGAACTACACACAAAACACTTTCTTCTTTCCCTCCCCACCCACTTTCCCCCTACCTGTATTAACCCACCCTTCTACACCGGATGCAGATTTCTAATCGTCCTCCTCCGATGTGTCTCTATTTAAATACACCAAATATCCCTATGTGTTTTTTGGTAATTTAAGACCCGAACCACTCCCACACAATGACTCGAGGGTCTCCCGAACCAAATAGATCCAAAACCAAAATAATTTCTTTAAATGTCCGGGGACTTAATCTCCCAGAAAGATACTTCCAATTGCTACTATCCCTTCACAGAAACAAAGCAGACATTGTCTTCCTTCAGGAGACACATTTTAAAACAAATTCAATCCTGAAACTCTCCAACCCGCGATTCCCAACCTCCCTTCATGCCACTAACCACACCGCAAAAACCAAAGGGGTCTCTATCCTCTTCACAAAACATTGTCCGTTTCAAATTAATAATACCTGCATAGATGAGGAAGCACGCTATATATTTGTAAAAGGCATGCTATTTGGAAAACGAGTCACCCTCGCCAATGTATATGCGCCCAACACAGGTCAAGTCCCATTCTTCAAGACCACACTACAAAAACTCTCATCATTCCAAGAAGGTCTTCTTGTGCTTGGGGGATGTTTCAACGTCCCTCTCAATCCTCTACACGATACATCGGCCTGTACCTCCACCATGCCATATAAAGCATTACGGGCAATTAAAACACAACTCCAAGAGCTGACACTTCATGTCTCGTGGCGTACGCTTTACCCAAATGAGAAAGATTACACATTCTACTCGGCTCCACACAACCGATATTCCAGACTGGACTACTTCTTCCTGTTACAAAGAGACCTACCAATGCTGACCGCAGCCACTATTGACCCCATGTATCTTTCATCATCCTATATCAATGACCTTAGAATTCACAAACAGCCCTCCTAGATCCCCAATATGGCACCTAGATCCCTCTCTTCTCACAGATACTGCCATAACACTTGGAATAAACGAACACCTTGCTCTATATTTCCAGGAGAATGGCTCCCCAGACATATCACCTATGATGAGATGGGAGGCGCATAAAAGTACCATACGTGGAGAACTCATAGCACACTCTGCCAAACGTAGAAAAGAAAGGCAAGCACACATCACAAAACTGACCTCCCATAAACAAGAGTTGGAAAGAGCACATAAATCCACCCAAGCGTCAACGTTCCTCCCAGATCTGCTCCAAGCCAGAACTGAAATTTTAGAGATGCTAAACAAACAAACAAAACAAAACTATATACTATCCCAAAAAATATTCTATGAGTACGGCAACAAGTCCGGTAAGCTCCTGGCAAGAGCTCTCCAAGCAAAAAGAGCATCCATAACTATCCACTCCCTTACTGACGCAAAGGGCCTTAAAATAGTATCGAATGACCAAATAGCGGACTAGTTTGTCCACTACAATACTCACCTGTACAACTTACACCCTGCTAGCCCACAGACGGAAGACACCCAAAGATCACAGACAATTAGAGATTTCCTTACAAAATACAGCCCCAAACCCCTGTCCAGTGCGGAAGCTAGTGACCTGGAACAACCTATATCCCCCACTGAAATAGACACAGTACTTAAACAGCTGAAACCTGGAAAAAGTCCTGGGCCAGATGGGTTGACGACAGGATATTACAAAACCTTTATTGAAATTCTTAAACCACACTTCCTGACTGCATTCAACTCCCTCTCCTCCGACAACCCTCCGCCTCGAGACCTACTAACAGCACACATCACCGTGATCCCTAAGCTAAATAAGGACCCGTCCATGGTAACTAACTACCGCCCAATTTCCTTACTAAATGTTGACCTCAAAATCTACGCAAAAATCCTGGCTAATCGCCTCTTGCCCCTACTGCCTAAACTCATCTCACTAGATCAGGTAGGTTTTATACTGGGCAGAGAGGCAAGAGACAACACAATCAAGGCCATTAACATTCACAAATGGTTAACTTCCACCAAACAACAAGGGTTCTTCCTGTCCCTGGATACGGTGAAGGCATTCGACAGGGTGGCATGGGACTACATGTCAGAAGTGCTCAAAATGATTGGAATACAGGACCACATGTTACAATTCATAATGGCCCTATACGCCTCCCCAACTGCAAAGGTCCGGGTCAATGGTCACCTGTCGAATGCCTTCTCTATATTGAACGGGACCCGCCAAGGGTGTCCGCTCTCCCGTTAATATTTGTCCTCACACTAGAACCTCTACTCCAGTGACTAAGGTCCAACCCAGACATCAAAGGAGTGTCAATCTCAAAATCTACATACAAGTTGTCTGCCTTCGCAGACGACATCCTCATGTTCCTGACAGACCCACACATTACAATACCCAATGTACTTAAAGACTTCACCACATTTAACACCTTGACTAACCTGCAAATCAATTTTGTGAAATTGGAAGCCCTGAACATCTTTCTACAGAAAGAGACCCTTGCATTATGCCAAACTAACTTCCCCTTCAGATGAAATCGAGATTCAATTACATATCTCGGGATTCATCTACCATCTCAATTATCCGACCTATACTCCAAAAATTATCTCCCAATTCTCCAACGAATTCAGACTGACCTAAAGTCATGGTCTACAGGCATTTTCTCCTGGTTTGGGAGGACATCGATACTTAAAATGAACATTCCCCCCGAAAATATTATACATTTTGCAAACGGTCCCCATAAAACTGCCACAGGCCTTCTATACTTCATATTGCAGAGCCTGTTTTGACTTCCTGTGGGGCAAAAACCATCCTAGACTGAGTTTCAAAAGACTAATGCCCTGTACACACGGTCGGACTTTCCAACGGAAAATGTGCGATCGGAGCTTGTTGTCGGAAATTCCGACCGTGTGTGGGCTCCATCGGACATTTTCCATCGGATTTTCCGACACACAAAGTTTGAGAGCAGGCTATAAAATTTTCCGACAACAAAATCCGATCGCGTCAATTCCGACCGCGTGTGGACAATTCCGATGCACAAAGTGCCACGCATGCTCAGAAGAAATTCCGAGACGGAACAGCTCGGTCTGGTAAAATTAGCGTTCGGAATGAATAGAGCACTTTCGTCAGGCTGCAATGTTTAAAATTGTTTATTCCAGCGCACTCTCTTCTTCTTTATAATGCTAGAAGAATGAAGTAGTTTTGCTGCTCATATTCACACAGATTTCTCACAAACTTCTTTCTTTATTATTTATCGTGATTCCCTCAATATATTTTGATTTGTCACATCTGACAAAAAATGTATATATTATTTTTTTTTTGGTTTGTATTTTTTTCAAGGCTGATCTTTTTTTGTTTTTTTTGTTTTTTTTTACTTCAGAATATTTTTGTGTGTGTTTTGTGTGTCAACTTACCACAACACCATTGTTATCTTGTATTATTTAATCTCAAGGAGATTGCTTGGTGTTGGTGTCCCTTGTTAATTTCACATTGTATTTTTGAAATGTACCTGAATCCTCACAAACAAACTGTCCTTTTTGAAGGAAAACACACATAGGCGAGTATAACTGAAACAAAAATTCCTTTATTAAGGGCTCAGAACCAAACAAAGAGGGAGGCAACGCTGGAGAAACATCATAAATTGGTGAAGCCTTTGACCCCCAGGGCAGACATCAATTATTTTACAGCAAAATTGGTGGCCTGAGGAGTCCATATCTAAGGGAGTGCAGTCTGGTCCAGAAGTCCCAGAGATCATGAATGCAGCAGATGACATGTATGTTCCCAGGCTGTGATACTACAAGAGGCTGCATATTTTGCCAGACCAGACTGAACCCAGGTCATCACTCTCTGGTCTTACTTCCACGCTTCCTTCCTGGCTGTGGCTCTGGTGTTGGAGGTGTGGCAGGAGGAGGAGTAGGACCTGGAGGAGGAGGAGGAGGACCTGGAGGAGGAGGAGGAGGAGGACTATGGGTGAGGTGACAAATGTGGGTTGCACATGTGATTTGGCCCCTCAACTACTTATTTAGAGCTTCCAAAATTAAAAACTCACATAGGAGTCCTCCATCTGCATCATTTAGCATGCAGTTATGGCAGCAAAGTCCTCCTCCACACTGTGGGGTGTTCTGAGGGCCTCAGTAGCCTTCCAAAATAGGCCTATGGCAGCCTCTTCCAGGTTACTCCTCTTCCTGCCATTTTGTCTTTGAAGGCAGAGACAAGGGACCTGGGTATCAGGCAGCCTACTTGGCCCGGCCATCTCCTGGCTGAGACTTCTCTGTGTATGAAAAAGGGACATGGTTTTAGTTTTTGCTTCATCAATCACAATCATAAATTAGTACTCCAAACTAACATCTATTTAACATCATTGATTGGACAACCAGAAATATTTAGAAGAATGCTATACCTGGCTCAAGCTGGGCTCCTCCACATGTTGCTGCCTGGAAGGCCCAGGTTGAGCGTCAGAAGCCTCAGCTGGGGGGGAGAAAGCGTGGAAGGAAGAGTGGAGAGTGCTGGCCTGGGTTCAGTCTGACCTGCCAGAAAATGTAGTCTGTCATAGTACCACAGCCTGGGGACATAAATGGCATCTGCAGCTCCTGATCTCTGGGAATCCTGGACCTTCTTGTGCTCCCTTAGATATGTGCTCCTCAGGCCACCAAGTAGGATCTTCAAATAGGTGATGTCTGCCGTGGGGATCACAGACTTCACAAATTGCAGCAAATTATCCAGCGCTGCCTTCCTCTTGTTTGGTTCTTATATTCAGGGTGGTTTACCTGCCACAGACAGGGCAGCTCCCTGAGCATATCTATAAAGATTGGCATAATGTCATGATCCTTCAAGATATCCATTTTAACTGCAAGACACAACACAAGACAAACCCTAATGTCAGCCTAAAGTCTTCTAAACTTGTGCAAATACAGGCCTCAATCTAGAAGCAATATAGGCCCAATGTTAAATCTTACCTTCGTTATCACGATCGGCGCCACCGTTACTCCTACCTCCGCTCACAGATCGTACGTACTAAGCACGCGTGTTACGCTTTATAGACACTGCGCATGCGTGAAACTCCACCCGCCCCTGACATTCTTTCTAGTCTATTCCCCGCCCCTTCACATTTTTCGCAGTGGGGAAGAGCACATGGCGGAGACAGAGCAGGTGTCTGATAATTACACCAATGAGGAGGAGGAGGAGGAAAGCCCGGAGCCAGAAACGTCCCGATCCAGAAAGAGACGATTTAAGGCCTCAGATATGTCCTTTGTGGAGATGGTGGAGATGGTCGATATCCTGAAGAAGGCCGACTATTACGGAAGTATGGATCTTACCCCAACCCCAATGTCAGAAAGGCCAAGATCATGGCGAAAGTGGTCAAGAGTCTGCACTGGAATTTTGGGGTATGACGATCCAACGATCAGCTCAGGAAGCAATGGTCGGACCTCAAAATCAGGGAGCATGAGCAGTACAGAAGGATCAGGAGAGTGCTGAAAAAAAGTAAGTAGTTGTGCTGTGTTCCTATTCTTTATTTTTATTACGTTCGTGCTGCTCCATGTGCTTTTCTTAACTGTTGTACAGTTTAAAATGGCAACTTTCATGTTCATGGGCACATTGTTCCTTCATACGAAACATTGTTAGTTCAGCCTAGAAAACACCATTGTTTTGTCCATATGCATTTGACTAAATTTTTTATGGCCTACTTCTCTTAAAAAAATGTTGTTGTGTAGATGGGTTTGTAATTAGAATGTAATGCAAACTAGATTCTGTGTAAGGAGAGGACACTCAGCAGCAGTTTTCACATCTGGACACTGGAGCACTAGTGTGAGACACAAGAACACCCTTTTTATTAGGGGCCCCACACAGGTGCTCCAGTGGATACTATAGGGGTGACTCCATCTGTGAAGCTTGTACAAAACAGGTAAGTATTCAAGCTTGACAACGGACAAAAATTTTTCTTCATCTTGGAACTCTGCCAAAAGAGACAATTGTACCCCACTTCCAAGCAATGTTTCATATTCCGATTTCTGCCATCAAATATCTGTGTGCTAAGTATACCTATTTTTTTTTACATAGGGGATAAAAGACTCAGAGGATACCCCTCATCCAAGGAGACAACAGACCCCCCACCTCAGGAAGAAGTGGAGACCCACCAAAGACAACAGGAGGAGGAGGAGGAAGGAGATGTGGTGGAAATTCTCACTACAACAGGTGAGTGTCTGCGACCACAGGCTCAGGTTAGAGATGGATGCCGGCATATTTATAATATATGGTGTGTTTTTGTTTCTATCTTTTTAGGTGATCGTGATGTTGTGGATCCAGGGCATTTCACCAGTGAAAATGCATAGATCCTGATCGGGGAGATCATAGTGTGTAATAGGGACTTGGAAAACATCCAGAAAAACATCAATGATGTTCAAAAAAAATGAAGAACATCATTGATGTTTTAGGGAGAGTTTAAAACCCCTCCAAATCCCTTACCTTTTTTGTGCTTTTTGGGATCTAAAAATTTCTAACATTTTTTGACATATTCGAGAAAAGCCAAATTTTGAAGATGCACACAGTGTGTCAACATGTGCTATCTGTCATCACGGGAGATCAATGTATGCGTTTTGGGGGTGCAACCCCTTCCTCAATAATAAAGTAGATGGGAGGAAGGGGTTGCACTCCCAAAACACTTCCCTTGATCCCCCGTGATGGCAGGTAGCACATGTTGACATTCGGCAATTTGTGTGCATCTTCAAAATTTGGCTTTTCCAGGGGTGACTTCACCCCATCTGAACGCAATATCAAACACAGTTTAGAAATACTCATGTCAGATATTGCTTTCAATTTCTTTAAAAGTAGAACTTTGTAAGTTCAAGATTTGTGTGTTTCTTGTTGGTTTTAAACATGCCCGTTTTACCTTAAATGGATATTTCTACTTTTAGTAATGTGACCCAAAAAATTGTTATACAACAAACATGTTGGTTTGTTTTAAAAACCTTTTACAAATGCACATGTGATTGTGCTGGTATTAAAATGATTGATAATCAAGAATGTGTGGATTATTGTTTCAACGCTCCAAAACTTTTGTTGTGCTCAAATTGGTGTTTTCTGTGACAATGGGGGTTATTTCCTAAGGGAAAATCCACTTTGCACTACAAGTGCAGTTTCAAGTGCACTTGTAGTGCAAAGTGTCTTTGCCTTTAGTAAATAACACCCAACAATGCTTTGTAATGTTACACAATCACGCCATTTTCAGGACTCACCACATTTCTGTCAGGGTTAGTTAAAAGAAGCACAAGCAGTAAATGTCACCAAAGATTTTAGTAGTTAAAATGATTTTTTTATTTTAAAAATGTTTCAAACATTGTCTGGCATATTGATGGCCCCCCTACCCGCAAAGTAATCAAGGTATCTAAGACGGACCTCACGGGCAATCAGGGGGGCAAGCCAGGATGGCCACTTTCAACCGCCGTCAGGGTTGGTTCATTATGAATTCTGGCTTCAGGCCCAACTGAGCCAGCATAGTTGGCAGAATTTTGCCTTAAAAAGTTGTGTAGAACACAGCACGCCAGGATGATATGATTCAGTTTGTAATCCGCCATGTGCATGGGTGTAAGAAATAGGCGGAACCGGCTGGCCATGATTCCAAATGTGTTCTCCACCACTCTTCTGGCTCTGGCCAGCCGGTAATTAAAAACCCTCTGGTCCGGGGTGAGGGTCCTCATCGGGAATGGCCGCATAAGATGGTCCCCCAGCGCAAACGCTTCATCAGCAACAAAGACAAATGGGAGTCCTTCCACATTGTCTTCTGGAAGTGGCAAGTCCAAGCTGCCATTCTGGAGATGCCTGTAGAACTCCGTCTGGGCAATGACTCCACCATCGGACATCCGGCCATTCTTCCCCACATCCACATACAGGAACTCGTAAGTAGCCGACACCACTGCCAACATCACAATACTATTGAACCCCTTATAATTATAATAGTTTGACCCCGAGTTGGGTGGTGGGACAATGTGGACGTATTTCCCATAAATTGCCCCTCCGCAGTTAGGAAAGTCCCACCACTGGGCAAAGTGGGAGGCCACAGTCTGCCATTCCTGTGGGTTGGAAGGAAACTGTGGAGTCAAACAAGAAAAAAAATGTAATCATTTTGCACCTAAACAGGGAAAGCAGATTAGACACAAACATTCTTGGCCAACATCAGTATAACATTTATTTTAAGGAGTTTTGAAAGACCAAGGTATAAGGTCCACCTATCAGATTCCCCCTCCCCCCCTCTCATGGGCCATTTCTAACATTTTGGGGGGGGAGATCTTTTGGACAGGTAACCCTCTCCACTTCATTGAGAGATGAATGCCTAAATAATGTGTATTACTTTGGCCAGCCCCTCCTTACTTACACAATTGAAAGCCCACTGGACAGGTAAGAAGTGTCATAATACAAAGATATAAATACACATTGTACACATTTTAGCACATTTGGACATTCTGCTATTACCTATCAAGATAATAATAGTATACAAAAACTTTAAACAGTACCATTTGAAAGTATAGAGGCAGGCCCTTGCACTACATGCTTTGGGGAATTCATCCATACATCTGACCACAAAAGAGATGGGTATAGTGTGTGTGGGTTTGGCAAAGTCAGCAGAAAGATGATTGAGGATAGATAGAGAATTGGTATCAGCTGACTTAGCAGTTGGGGGGAGGGAGGGTTCCAAATGATTTGAGGACCCAAAAAAAAGCCTCTGGCACTCTGCCTGAATTTAAAGCACAAATCAAATTTTTACACATTTTAGGGGGTATTTAGGGTAAAGCACTACTATGGAGCTGACAAAATACACTGTTAAGTGACTACATGAGGTGAATATAGGGCCAGAAGACCATGCTGGGGAGGTAAGTGAAGGCAAATATGTATGAAGGACAAAAAAATAATTACTTAAAACACCAGCATGCACGAGGACAAAGGGGACATTCACAGCATATTTCAATCATGGTAATTAGGGAATGAGGAAAGAAATACAATACATTATCAAACATTAAATACAATAAAATGTGATATTAAAGGATAAAAATCTTACCTTAATATACTCCTTCTGCAGGACCTGGATGATGGCAGAACAGGTCTCTGGGATAATGATCCCCAGAGCCTGGGGGAGATGCCTGTCGAGAACTTCAAGTCCTGCAGGCTTCTCCCCGTCGCCAAGTACCACAGGGTGGCGACTAGCCTCTGCTCCGGAGTGATGGCTTGCCTCATGCAGGTATCCTGCCTGCTAATATAAGGGGTCATCAAAGCCAACAAACGGTGAAATATGGGGTCCGTCATCCTGAGAAAGTTCCTGAAATCATCAGGATTATTCTCACGGATCTCACGGAGCAAAGGCATATGACAGAAATGGTCACGCTGGAGCAACCAATTCTTCGTCCATGAACTCCTCCCCACCCTGTTCATGGACTGGGCTTGTGTCAAGGTAAGGACCCCAACACCAAGCCCCGCACAGCACGAACTCTACGAGGAGTACGTATACGCAACATGGCTAGAAAACGGTCGGCTGCTCAGAACGAAGTAACAGAACGCACTGAAGAACAGCAAGGCCTGTGAAGAGCGACCTGAAAAACAGCAACAAGCGGACAAGATCGCACTGAATAATCCAATACGAACTGACTGCACGCACTGAAGAGCAGATACAAACCCACAAGCACAAACTGAACAGCAGAAAACGATCTGAAAACCACGAGTCTGAAAAAGCACGAATCGTCTCTCACCAAACTTTTACTAACACAAGATTAGCAAAAGGAGCCCAAAGGGTGCCACGCTTGGTTCAGAACTGCCCTTTTCTAGTCTCGTTGTACATGGTGTACGTCACCGCGTTCTTGGCGATTGGAAATTCCAACAACTTTGTGCGACCGTGTGTATGCAAGACAAATTTGAGCCAACATCCGTCGGAAAAAATCCATGGATTTTGTTGTTGGAATGTCCGATCAATGTCCGATCGTGTGTACGGGTCATAACTCTACCCAAATTAAAAGGAGGCATGGGTCTCCCAGACATTACCAAATACCACTTGGCTTGCCAATTGACGAGAATAGTCGACTGGAACGTTCACACCCACACGAAAGCCTGGCCGAAAATTGAAAGCGAATTCTCCCCCATACCAGTACGACAGTTACCCTGGATCACCCCAATAAATATCCCTCCAGCCTGCAAACATCATCCCTTAATCTATAATACTTTACAAACCTTCCAGAAAATGTGCTGTAAATACCACATCTCCTCCACACCGGGCCCACTGATGCCCATCAGAAACAATCCAGACTTCCCTACAGGCCTGTCGGACTCGTTCCTCGCAGACATCTGGCCCCCCACCGATGTACGTGCGGAACACTTCTTCTCCGGAAATACCTTTCTGACCCTTTCCAATTTATCCGCACAAACATCTGGACGACCCTTCCCAATGTGGACATATTTCCAAATTCGACAATTTCTCAACCATCCCCACAAATGCTATGAACACTCCAGACAACTCATGCCTTTCGAATTACTGTGCACCAAGAAAGAACCACAAAGACATGTGATCTCAGACATATACTCTCTCCTATTCTCTGACAACAACCCTAAATCTACCCTAGCAACCCATACTTGGGAGAGGGAACTTTCGATCAACCTATCAGAGGAAGAATGGGAAAACATCTACTCCTATATCCATAAGGGATCAATTAACGTATCAGCACAGGAAAATGGCTTTAAAGTTTTCTCTAGGTGGTACAAGACCCCCCTCAAACTACACAAAATCTCCCCCACTACACCCTCCAACTGTTGGAGATGCTCTGATAGAGAAGGTTCACTCGTTCACATATGGTGGTCATGTCCGTCCATCCAAACCTTCTGGAAAGATGTCCAACGCATTACCACTGACATTACAACCTATCAGATAGAATTTACCCCAGCCCAAATGCTTTTACACCACTCAACCCATCCCAAAAAAAGATTACCACCGCTCTCTTGCTCTACACCTATTAAATGCTGCAAAAATGTGCATCCCAACTCGCTGGAAGTCTTCCAAGCCCCCAACTATAGTAGATTGGCTCCAACGCATAACTAAAGTGGCAGAAATGGAGGAATTAATACACCAAGCCAAAGACATGCCCTCCAAATTCCGGAAAATTTGGTCGTGCTTGCAGCACTTCCAGACAACGGATGAATATATGAAAGATCTCGGGGCCTAGTCGGAGGAGATAAAGTCCATTCTAAACACATGCCGTTCTCTCATTTCCAGACCCCTCTCTCCTATCCCTCTTTGTTCTCACCTCAAAACAAGTAGGATCACTGTATACATCTAGAGACCGAACTACCACCTACCCATTTACCACCCCTTCTCTAGACCTTCTCTTTCCCCACTCAACTATCTCCATGACTACTCTCCTCTCCTCCTACTCTCCTCAAAAAGTCTCTCTCTTTCACCCCCCACCTCCTCTCTTTTCCCATCCTACCGACTTAAAAAAAAAAAAAAAAAAAATCCTCCACCAACTTAACTACCCATTCTGAATAAAATACATGTCTACCAGACTAGCCCTTTCCTGTGGTTTGCTAGCAGTCCGGTGACCGCAATCCAACCAAAAATTGACCCTTCTGGAGATAACAGGAAATTAACAGTAGAAAACTCCACTTTTCCATACACTGACCCCAAATAAATAACCCCCAATTGAGCTTACAAACTAATGAGTCTAGACATACCCATTATCACTGCCAAACTGCCTCAAGACTTATAACCCCGACATACACCGATGTACCAGAAAAGCCTAAAGAGGTAATGGCGGCTCACAGATACCCAGATAGGCTCATTAAAATGCTTCATTGTGTTATGGTAAAGACAGCTCACAATTTAAACGGGTATCAGTGATGAGTATTTAACCACTTGGTTGATTAATGGGCTAGACGCCCCTGTTGCTTTTCGAATGTTTGTTACTTGTTTATGCTCTCTTCTGATTACAGCATACTTATGTACAAAAATATAATGTATAATGCGCAACTCAATACATTTTATCTCATATTCTGTACCAAAGCGCTGTATTACACCTTATACATTTTCATTCTGTATCCTTATTTTGTATTACATATTTTCTATACAAAAAAACTTTCATTTGGAAAAAAAAATAATTCTGCAGAGGATCGGCCTGGGGTCCTTTGCTATTGACCAGTGGGAGTTCATTGGTCAGGACAGGCTACCACTATGTGATCTCTTCCTTGTTGCAGCTATTTCACTCAAAAGGGCCCATCTCCAGGGACTCCAGAAACTATGGGCTTTGTTGCTATGAATATTATCCATCACAGGTATAAACTGCACTATGTTGCTACGCAGCTTATATTTTGGGGAAAACCACTAGGGACAGTGTCATGATCAGCAGCAGTCAGCTCTACCTTTCTTAAATTATGTGAACTGATCACACATGTACTTGTACAGTATGTGAGGATTGGTGAGAGATGTATCTGTACTTCTCAAGTGTCTCAGTAATGGAACTTTAATTGATCAAAGAAGTTGTCATTATCTCTGGCTAAACAAATGTGTCTACTAGGCATAAGTGTAACCTTGGTGTATTTAAATAATATAATATTGTGAGTTAAAGCCATGTCACCCTTTAGGTTATGCAGCCTTGAGCGGCAATGGGTTAATCCTTGTGATAAAGTTAATTTTCATAGAATTTTACTCTTCAAGGTTTGGACACAACTCAAATGATGGTGCCCAGTCTGAAGAGGGAGCAGTTGACTGTGGCGGTTGATGGCGATGTTGTTGGTGGGGGGACTGGTGTGCTTATTTACCCTCACCTTGTGGCATGGTACCCCTCTGGGACACCCTGTGGCACAGGGTTAACCTGGAGAGCTGGTCTGGGTAGTCACAGGAGCAAGGATTTTGTATCAGAATTAAGCAGTGAGTTCCTGTAATAAGTGTTTAAACAGCAAACTGAATTCTGAATAAATGTATCATGGATAAGTGTTATGCCCTGTACACACGACCGGACTTTTCAAGCAGAAAAGGTCCGACTGATTCATTTCATCAGATATTCCGATCGTGTGTGGGCTTCATCGAACTTTTTCTTTCGAAAATTCTGATGGACCTTGGAATAGAACATGTTTTAAATCTTTCCGACAGGAATCAATTCCTATCGGGAAAACCGTTCGCCTGTATGCTATTCCGACGACCAAAAACGACGCAAGGGCAGCTATTGGCTACTGGCTATTGAACTGGGGCGGCACAGTGGCGCAGTGGGTAGCACTCTCGCCTAGCAGTAAGAAGGGTCGCTGGTTCGAATCCCAACCACGACACTACCTGCATGGAGTTTGCATGTTCTCCCTGTGTCTGCGTGGGTTTCCTCCGGGTACTCCGGTTTCCTCCCACACTCCAAAGACATGCTGGTAGGTTAATTGGATCCTGTCTAAATTGGCCCTAGTATAGGTATGAATGTGAGTTAGGGACCTTAGATTGTAAGCTCCTTGAGGGTATAGGGACTGATGTGAATGTATAATATATATATGTAAAGCGCTGCGTAAATTGACGGCGCTATATAAGTACCTGAAATAAATAAAATAAATAAACTTCCTTTTTCTAGTCCCATCGTATGTCATCGTGTTCTAAACGATTGGACTTTGGTGTGATCGTGTGTAGGCAAGTCCTTTTCAGCCGAACTCTGTCGGAAAAACCGTCAGTGTGTATGCGGCATTAGGTGTCCTGAGGAGACACAAGAGACTGTTGAGACATGGGGACTATTCTGCACCCCTATCAGGTAACAGTGATTTACTTGAGAAGGAGAGAGAAGAGAACACTGTATGTTCCAGGCGTGAATTGTTCAAACACAAGGGAACCAAAGTGTGAAGAATTACTTAACGGGTTGTGCTTTGCATTCTGCCCTCTAGGGGGTGAACTCCCACTCCCTATTATCACCGTGCTTACAAAGTGGAAATAAGGAAGATGGACACCAGGACAATGAGTTCATTTTTAAGACTGGCAGGGGAAAACCCATGTATTGAAGAGGATGTGTATTGCAGAAGCTGTGCCCAAAGAGAAAAAGAAAAAAAAAAAAAAACACCTAACGACGGGTGAAGGATGAAGACCTGATGATCATGCTTTTTCTTTGGTAAAAAAATATGTATTTGATTTTAAAAATGTGATTGCTGCTTCTAGTTAAATCTGACAAGTGTCATGGTGTCTGTCACAGCACTTGATGACCCTTGCTTATCTTCTAAATGTTGGCTCTTCAGCTGAATCCAAGTTGTCAGCTTGATGCATTTTTGGACTGTTTCGGTCTCAGCTATTAAAGAGAAAGGATTAGATTGGCTACCAATATTTCTGTATGAATGTGTGCTAACCTTTCTCTCTCTCTCACTATAATATCTAATCATTAGGAAGCAGGAGGGATGGACCTTTTAAGCTAGGCGATAATTTTTCTGGTGAGTGTGTAATTTGATATAACAATATAAATGCTAAAACTATTTAACGAAATTCATCTTTTATTCAGATTGTTGCAACATAAACTGCATTTTGCCCTTACTTAAAGAGGAGTTCCGCCTGTAAAAAAATTAAAAGTCAGCAGCTACAAATACTACAGCTGCTGACTTTTAATATAAGGACACTTACCTGTCCAGGCGCCCACGATGTCCTCACCCGAAACCGACCCGTCCCTCGGTTCCAGGTGTTCGGTGCAGAGGCCGGCATCTTCAGTAAGGGAAACAGGAAGTGAAGCCTTGTAGCTTCATAGCCTGTTTCCTACTGCGGATGCGCGATTTGCACTATGCGTTCTGAATGGTCCCTGCTGTCTTCTGGGACCTGTGTGTCTCCCAGAAGACAGCAGGGGGGGGGTGATGGGAAGGAGGAGGGGCCAGACATAGTGTAGTTCGCTGCAGAATCTGCGGCACTCCTTCGCCTGAAGTGGGAGCAAATACCTGGATTTGACAGGTATCTGAAACCCCCTCCCCCCTGAAAGGTGCCAAATGTGACACCGGAGGGGGGAGGAACTGGATCTGTGGAAGTTCCATTTCTGGGTGGAACTCTATATGCTTTATATAAGGGGAAATAAGGGGGAAAAAAACTTAAATGTTTCTAAGAAACAACACTTGTCTACCAACCTTTAAAATCATGCCCATCTTACCATCTGCTATCTTCCAAACCCTTCTCAATTTAGGCAGAGGATAATAGGGCCAGAAAACCATATTCTCAGGCTCCAGTCTACTGTTAAGCCCATGTACATTCATGGGCATCATACGTATCAATATGCCCATTTTTCTAAGGCAGAACAACATTAAGCTATTAACATCGCATTTGGATTGATATAATGCTGACCGCTTCCACAGAGTCTGCCTCGGTCTGCCGGCTCAGCGGGAGAGCTCTCCGTTGATCTCCGCTGAGTCGGCGGATGACAGGTCCCTCTCTGCTCACTGAGCGGGGAGGGGCTTGTCAGGTGCCGCTGCTGCCTATGGAGGGATCGGATCTCACCCAATCCGATTCGCCAGCGACTGATCCGGACGTTGTGCCATCGGTCTGCTTTTTACGGATCGGACCGGGTCGGATGTCAGCGGACATGTCTCCGCTGACATCCATCGCTCCATAGGCTACCATGGAGCGCCCCTTCAGGTCCGCCGTCAAAACTGACAGGCGGACCTGAACGGTCCGATCATGTGAAAGTTGCCTAAGACCCCAATTAATTGCTCCTTTTTTTGCTACTTCCTGAAGAATGCTGCTGCTGTCCAGGCGGCAGTGTACATAGTGGAGTAGCTGCAAAGAACTTGAAGCTTTTAATTGTGGTTTCTGAGCAGTGGCTTCTCTGCCAAGAAAGTTGTCTGCAATTTTCCAGGCTGCAGTGTAGTGGTCCCATTGTGCTATCAGTAGAAATTGGTTTTAGCCCTGTTAGGCCTTGTTCACATTTGCTTAAAATACTGATGCTTAAAGGGGTCGTAAAGGCACAAGGTTTTTTATCTTAATGCATTCTATGCATTAAGATAAGAAGCCTTCTGTGTGCAGCAGCCCACCTCAGCCCCCCTAATAGTTACCTGAGGTCCCTCTCTGTCCAGTGATGTCCACGAATGTCTCAGCTGTCTGAGATTCTCATTTCCTAATAGGCTGAGACACAGCAGCAACAATTAAAGTCATCTAGCCAATCAGGGGAGAGAGGGGCAGCGCTGGGTCAGGCTCCGTGTCTGAATGTATACATGGAGATGTGACTCGGCTCAAAAGCAATCTGCTTGCTGTGGGGGCACTAAACTGGAGGGAGGGGCCAGGAGCAGCAAAGAGGCACCGGAGAAGAGGAGGATCCAGGCTGCTCTGTGCAAATCCACTGCAACAGAGCAGGTAAGTATAACATGTTTGTTATTATTATAGGAAAAAAATGAGCCTTTACAATCACTTTAAGCATGTTTATTGCATTAACCATTTGAGGACCAGCTGCCGCAGTTATAATGTGGCAGGTTGGCTTCCCTGGGCAAATCGCTGTAGCGGTACATCGGCCGCTTTGAGACCACTAGGGGGCGCGCACCGGCAGCTCAACAACAGAACAGATGTACATGCCCAGCAGCCGCCATGTCCGTCAGGCACCCGCGATTGCTGCTGGGAGAGACAGAATGGAGATCTGTCAATGTAAACAGACAGATCTCCGTTTTGTCAGGAGAGAGAAGGAGAGAGAAGACAGATCTGCTGTTCATACTAAGTATGAACATCGATCGGTCTCCTCCTCCAGGCAGTTCCATCCCCCCACAGTTAGAATCACTCCCTAGGACACACATTTAACCCCTTGATCGCCCCCTAGTGTTAACCCATTCCCTGCCAATGACATTTGTACAGTAATCAGTGGTTATTTTTACCTCTGATTGCTGTATAAATGTCAATGGTCCCAAAAAAGTCAATAGTGTCGGGTCTGTCCGCCTCAATATTGCAGTCCCGCTAAAAATCACAGATCACCGCCATTACTAGTAAAAAAAATAATAATAATAAAAATGCCATAAATATATCCGTTATTTTGTAGACGCTATAACTTTTGCGCAAACCAATCAATATACGCGTATTGTGTTTTTTTTTTTTACCAAAAACATGTAGAAGAATACATATAAACTGAGAAAGAAATACGTTTTTTTTATATTTGGGGGGGGGGGGTATTTATTATAGTAAAAAGTAAAAAATATTGCTTTTTTTTCCAAAATTGACGCTCTTTTTTTGTTTATAGTGCAAAAAATAAAAACCGCAGAGGTGATCAAATACCACCAAAAGAAAGCTCTATTTGTGGGAAAAAAGGACATCAATTTTGTTTGGGTACAATGTCACACGACCGCGCAATTGTCAGTTAAAGCGACACAGTGCCGTATAGCACTGGCTATGAAGGTCACACCCTGCCTCCCACAGTTAACATGCCAGTGCCAGGGACCCAAAGATCGGTGAAGAATTGGCATGGGTGAGGCCGGAGCTGAATCCCTGGACAGGTGAATATCAGTTTTTATAGATGCTTTGAATTTTGAAAACCTGGCTGAAGGACCTCTTTAGTATATATTTTGACATCAGGCTTTCTGCAGAAAACATACTTTAAGAGTCGGCAGTGGGTATGTTTAGGAATTCTTCTCACATGTATCACATCCAGGGGCAGTGGTGGCCTGTGCATTGTGGGCGCACGGGTGCTGCCCCCCTGACACCTCCGCCGCCCTCCCTATTCATGTGCTCGGCTCCTTTTAGGACGCCGGACACATGAAATACTATGGCGGGGAAAAGCGGGGGGTGTGTATCTTGAAGAAAATGATTAGAGCCAGAGGCTCTAATAGGCTTCAAAATAGGGTGGGCTCAGGGCGCACAGCACTGCATCCCGATCTTATTCTGTTGTGTGTCATAGCAAATACATTTTCGCTATTTTCACATTAACGTTCCTCCCTGCCAATCAGGAGGCAGGTCAGTGAGACCTGTCTCCAGATTGGCCAAAGCATTAGGCAATCCTATTGGATGCCTAACGCTTTTGTGGAAGAGAAGACACAGCGGAGGAAGCCCGAGGAGCTGAGCAGACACAGGAGTTGCCGCTTCCTGCCACTGCAGAAGAAGTGGAGGAGAGCCCCGTCACTCCAGGAGAGGAGCATAGCCCTGGCACATAAGCGGTAAGTTCTGCCGGACTGGCCGTGGGGGGGTTGGTTAAAGTGACAGCCGGGGGGGACACGCCTAGCTGCATATGATGGGCACAGTGGCTGTATTTGGTGGGCACATTGGCTGCATATGATGGGCACAGTGTCTGTATTTGGTGGACACAAGTGGCTGTATATGATGGGCACAGTGGCTGCATATGACGGGCACAGTGGCTGTATTTGCTGGAAACAGTGGCTGCATATGATGGCAAAGTGGCTGTATTTGATGGGCACAGTGGCTGCATATGATGGACACAGTGGCTGCATATGATGGGCACAGTGGCTGTATTTGCTGGGTCCAGTGGCTGCATATGATGGGCACAGTGACTGCATTTGATGGCACAGTGTATTTGATGGGCCCAGTGGCTGCATATGATGGGCACAGTGGCTGCATTTGATGGCACAGTGGCTGTATTTGATGGGCGCAGTGGCTGTATTTGATGGGCACAGTGGCTGCATATGATGGGCACAGTGGCTGCATATGATGGGCACAGTGGCTGCAGTTGATGGGTACAGTGGCTGCATTTGATGGCACAGTGGCTGTATTTGATGGGCACAGTGGCTGTATTTGATGGGCACAGTGGCTGTATTTGATGGGCACAGTGGCTGCATATGATGGGCGCAGTGGCTGCATATGATGGGCACAGTGGCTGCATTTCATGGGCACAGTGGCTGCATTTGATGGCACAGTGGCTGTATTTATTGGGCACAGTGGCTGTATTTGATGGGCAAAGTGGCTGAATTTGATAGGCACAGTGAGGCTGCAATTGATGGATTTTTTTTTATGTATTTTTCAGAATTTTTCAGTTTGTTTGCACCCCCCCAAAAATTTTGAGCACCAGCCTCCACTGTCCAGGGGTATTAGATTACCAGAATATAAAGGGATTGGGGTAAAAAAGGGAACTGCAGCAAAGCCTGAATAAGAACTGAGGATGATTGCTGTGTTTCCTGTATACATTTCAAGGTTTAATTTTACATTTTGATATGAATTTGCCTTTATGTCAAACTGTAATATTGATGTTGGAATTTTCGGAGCCTTCATGACAGGTATACTTTATTACTTCTTAGTAAACACCATGCTAATAAGGTTCATTAGAGCCTTTTACTCTCATTTTATAATTGTCTGGCCATTTAATGCCAAGTTCTGCAAAACAGTAGTTTGTGTTGTCTACCTTGCATGGTATATTTCTTCACCATAAAAAAATATGCTTACACTCACCATGTTCTTTGCAGTGCATGAGTGCAGCATCAGCAGTTTAAGTGAAGCAGCAGTAAACAGCTGGCTTTGAGTAGGGTCACTGAATTTGTACATTTCTCTGTTTCGGGACTCTCCATGCAAGCTGTATAAAACATCATGAAAAACTCTCTTGGGAGTCTGGAAAATATGTGCGGAGAACTTCAATGAGCATCATTTCTTTCAGGTAAGCATATTACTAAAATAATCATTTCATAGACGCAGTTTAAAGGAAGTTCCACATTTAACTATTTCCAAAAGCCATTCCTGTACTTTCTAAAATCAAAAATTGAAAGAATTGAACAGAATCTAGTACCTTTTCTCACATGGCATGCCCTGTAAGAATAACACAATCATTTTTTTTTCAGCAGAGAGTACTTAAAGAGTAACTCCACTTTTGTTAAGAAAATCTATGTACATTGCAAGGATTTTAACAAACCTTGTAACAGAGTCCTACCTGTTTATGTTCTTAAGAAAAAACTATGCTCAATTACATCCTGAAAGGGAGTGTCCGTATTCAATCTAGACTTGTAGGTACAGAGTGTCTATTACATAAGATCGTTCCAGCGGTTTTGCTGCTTTACTGAAGAGGTCAGCAAGACAACGGCATCCTGCTGCACATTTTATGGACCTGCCACCTTATATGTTCCTTCTGGGGAGAAGTCCAACGTCCCATTTTTAAGCTAACCAACATCCCAGAAGACCGATGTCTTCTACATCTGACCCCACTTTCCAGAAGGAGATACAAGACATCTCTCCTGATCCAACTCCCTAATGCAGCACAAGTATGTATTCCAGAAAGGATGTATTCTAGAAAGGTTGAGATGTCCTGATCCCCCAACGGTGAGCCAGCGGATTTCTGTGGTAAATGGATTAAACAATGTGGAAACACTGACCGCTGCTCTGCAACATAAGGAGAAATGTTTCCGGAAGCCCCAGTATTAGTGGCAGGATTTCCAGTTGTGTCAGGAATACAGCCCCCTGGTCACAACTTAGATGACCCAATATCCTCTGTAATAGGCATCTTATGGACCCTTAGGTATGCTTTGCTGGTAAGGGTATTAGTTATATTTTCCCTTACCCCCCCCCACCCCACTTTTTTTTTCCACCCCCACATCTTTGTATTGAGGATTCAATCTCTATCTAAGTCCCATATACTGTTTCTTTATACTTGCCTCCCAACATAATTTCCTACTTAAGAAAAAAAAAGAAAGCTCTATAGTGAACTCTCCTACCTAAAACTATGCTCAATTACATCCTGAAAGGGAGTGTCCGTATTCAATCTAGACTTGCTGGTACAGAGTGTCTATTACATAGGATCCTTCCAGCGGTTTTGCTGCTTTACTGAAGAGGTCAGCAAGACAATGGCACCCTGCTGCACAGTTTATGGACCTGCCACCTTATATGTCCTTTCTGGGGAGAAGTCCAACGTCCCATTTTTAAGCTAACCAACATCCCAGAAGACCGATGTCTTCTACATCTGACCCCACTTTCCAGAAGGAGATACAAGACATCTCTCCTGATCCACCTCCTTAATGCAGCACAGGTATGTTATTTCAGAAAGGTGGAGATGTCCTGATCCCCCAAAGGTGAGCCAGTGGATTTCTGTGGTAAATGGACTCAACAATGTGCTAACATGGACAGCTGCTCTGCAACACAAGGAGGAATGTTTCCGGAAGACTCAGTATTAGTGGCAGGATTTCCAGTTGTGTCAGGAATACAGCCCCCTGGTCACAACTTAGGTGACCCAATATCCTCTGTAATAGGCATCTTATGGACCCTTAGGTATGCTTTGCTGGTAAGGGTATTAGTTATATTTTCCCTTACCCCCCCCACCCCACTTTTTTTTTCCACCCCCACATCTTTGTATTGAGGATTCAATCTCTATCTAAGTCCCACATACTGCTTCTTTATACTTGCCTCCCAACATAATTTCCTACTTAAGAAAAAAAAAAAAAAAAAAAAAGAGAAAGCTCTATAGTGAACTCTCCTAACATGGAATGTTGATTGACCCTATAATTGGCACATAGCCTCCCAGCATCCTTGTATCTTAGTGTGATATCAGTCTGCAGTTCTCTTTTTCCATTTGTTGTTGTGATTGTATTTAATGTTGAGGTAAAATATTGGGAATGGAAGGAGGGGAAAGAGACAGTGCCTTTTGGAGTATTGTTATTTTGTCTTCGTGACCCTTACTTGTCAGTTTCCTAACACTTGATGTAAATTGTTGGCTCGCTGTCATGGTGTCTGTATATTGCTAAAGGGCTTAATAAAACATTTAAAATGAAAAAAAAAAAAAAAAAAACAACTTTTCCTGCAGTGTTTACCCTAAATTAAAATATTTCACCCACAATACTTTGCTTTTGTTGCTAAGTGTTCTCAGGCTAATGGCCAGCATCATTTAATTCACTTTATCTGAGCCCAGTTTGACCTGGACCTGCCCTTACCATTTATTGGACAGTGAAATGAGATGCAGCACAGTGATACATTAATTTCTCTGTTATTCTGCTTTCTCCTCTTATCAACATACTTCTAGTCTAAAGCCCACACTTATTTTTTATTTAAGTTTTGGGGAGATTTGTGAGGAGTTACAGTCTCAGTCAGGTTTCCATTACTGTCTTTGTCCTTATTAGGGCGTTTCACTTCCTCTGCTTTTCTGTCATTGGGACTAAAAGTGAGGGAAAACTAAAAAAAAAAAAAAAAAAAGTTTAAGGGCATTAATTGAAGTAAATGATCTGAATCTATCTACTACTGCCAAGAATGTTGTAAAATAAAATCTATTTTCTTCTGCATAAATAATTAAAAGCTCTTCATTCAATAAGGCGGGGTGTATTGCTTCAGTTACATAATGCACTGATTCAAAGAAATCTTTTAGGTTAGATGGAACTTGTCTCAGACAAGACATTCAGTGATGGAAAATGCCATTACTTGACTATCATAAGCTATCCTAGGAGAAATAAGGAGAAATTCAGCCCTCTGCAACATTACATACAGTACTGTTCTTTGATAATAATAAATGCCCTGGTGTTTTTGAGAGTAATACATGCCCCAGTGTTAGTGGAAGTAATGAATGGCTTGGAGTTATTGGTTAGTTATTGGTACTCTATAATTTGAGTATGGAGGCAATTTAACACCCCCCCCCCTTAAAGTCAGATTATGGGGCTTAGCAAAGTGAATGTTGCAAAAAAAGGTAGAACTGTGTTCATTTTTAATACCCAATCATGTGAAAGGGAAACCAAAATAGCAATATTTTGTTGTCTCACAATTGGGTATTCAGGTATACAGCTTTATATGATTTTACACCATACATGTACAGTCCTGTCACTTTAGGTGCAACACTAACGTGCAATAATAATAACTATTGTCCCTTTAAAAAATGTGAACAATTTGAATATTGTGACTTTAAATGCCAATGTCCATAAAAAAAAAAGATTTATATATATTGTATAAACCAAGTCCCATCAAAGTCCACCATGCATTAGTTCAAAAAACACTTCTCTCCTTTTAACAGTGTCAGCACACCAAGTGAAAGCATCTTTCACTGCCACCAATGTATAGCCATACTCCAGTCCTTTCCATGCAAGTTGACCCATAATTAATGGAAGTATCTTAGTGGTTGGACCCCCACAGATAGCTCACTGGGTGTCCACTTCATATCGCCAACATGGATCTCCACATACCATCCAGTAAATTCAATGTGTTGTGGACATTTTTATTAATGTATGTTGTCAGATGTCCCCCAGTGTCAGTTTTGCTGTAATATGCTCATGCGAGCGTATTCGCACATACAGGCGGTGGAAGACCATTGGCTACGGAAACCTTCCCGTGGTCACGGCAGATCTGCTTGCTCTTTTAAGGATGTTCGTTCATGCCTCGCCAAGTGAGTGGCCACCTCATGGCGACTGCATTAACGCTCCTAGTAAATAGATCTGCGTACATTTGGGAACCATAGCATAACTATACAAAATTATGGCCCACTGAGCCATGATAGAGTATGGCTCGCGTCATTGGTAGCAGTGGGAATGTGCACACGATTGTGTTCAGAGCCATGTAAGTAGTGTTCAAATTGTCTCACAAGATGCGTGCTGCATGGCTCTGCACACGACCATCTGCACATGTCACTACTGGAATTCTATTTGAATATATACATGTGTGTGATTGGTTCTTTTGAAATAATATATGTGTCCGATTAGCTGATTCTGAAGCCACCACCTTCCTTTGTTATTCATGTTTACAGTATAAATAAAAGGAGCTGCTCATCCTAGGGAGGATGGTCTGCTAAGCTCAACATGATATCAGCGTCTATGTTACTTGGAGATATTTAAGCACGCTTTTTCCAGCATTATACAAGAAAGCTATGATTGTGCCTATAAAGAGAAGCTTTAAATAATCCACAACAAATGCAGCGTGAAGTAAAAAGAGGCATACCACACATAGCGGGATACTATTTAAAACTGCATGTAAACATACTCATATAAAACAGATGTCACTCGCACATATCCGGATTAGGAACCCAGCGTGCATGCGTATAACATGATGATGTCAGACCCGTGCATAATTTTTGTAAGCGCCTGTTTGAGGGTGTTTTTGTAGGAAGCAGTTCTTGTTTTTGATAATATTTTTTAATTTATTATTTTGTGGCATAGAACTTACATTTGCGCAGAGTTCATTTGGTTTGGTATTAGCTTAAAACTATTCACTAATATGAGTAAGGCTGTTGTCATAGCTGGTTGTAACTTTCTGTACATGGTAGACCCTAACCTGAACTGAAATAAGTATGTTTAAGGTTTCTTTCAAACCTGAGGTAAGCTTAACTCCCTCTGCCACCTGAATGCCTGATTTTTTTTTTTTTACTTTTCTTTTTTAATTGAATGGCAATTTTACATTGCGGGACTGAACCGCAACTACATACAATTCTAAACCCAAAAGGGTAAAAATGCAATGGCATGTGTATAGCTTTGCCCAGCTGTATTTTAACAGTTCAGATGGGCAGCAAGTGGGCAGTAAAATAACACATTTTTACCACCCCCCCAACTGAAATAGCCCTTAGGATTTATTCATATGCATATCTGTAAATTCACACATTTTTTGGAAAGCTGAGTTAAATTTCACTTGCCACACCCAGGCCTGATTACTGCCAGACCTGTTGAATCAAGAAATGACATAAATAGAAGCTGTCTGACAAAGTGAAGCACGCTAACAGATCACAAAAAGCCGCACATCATGCCACAATCTAAAAAAATTCAAGAACAGATTAGAAACAAAGTAATGTACATGTATCGGTCTAGGAAGGGGTTCAAAGCCATTTCTAAGGCTTTGGAACTCCAGTGAACCACACGGAGAGCCATTAGCCACAAATGGAGATAACTTGGAACAGTGGTGAACCTTCCCAGGAGTGGCCGGCCTACAAAAATTACTCCAAGAGCATGACGACTCATCCAGGAGGTCATAAAAGAACCCAGAACAACATCTAAAGAACTGCAGGCCTCACTTGCCTCAGGTAAGATCAGTGTTCATGATTCAACAATAAAAAAAAAAGTTTTAAAAACAGCCGTTTTTTCAGGAGCAGTGATTTTAATAATGCTTATGCCCTGTACACACGGTCGGACTTTCCGACGGAATATGTGCGATCGGAGCTTGTTGTCGGAAATTCCGACCGTGTGTGGGCTCCATCGGACTTTTTCCATCAGAATTTCCGACACAAAAAGTTTGAGAGCAGGCTATAAAATTTTCTGACAACAAAATCTGTTCGTGTAAATTCTGACCATGTGTGGACAATTCCGACGCACAAAGTGCCACGCATGCTCAGAATAAATTAAGAGACGAAAGCTATTGGCTACTGCCCCGTTTATAGTCCCAACATACGTGTTTTACGTCACCGCGTTCAGAACGATTGGATTTTCCGACAACTATGTGCGACTGTGTGTATGCAAAACAAGTTTGAGCCAACATCCGTCAGAAAAAATCCATGGATTTTGTTGTCGGAATGTCCGATCAATGTCCGATCGTGTGTACAGGGCATTAGAGTGAAACAATAAAAGTGTAATATTCCTTTAAATTTCGTACCTGGGGGGTGTCTATAATATGCCTGTAAAGTGGCGCATGTTTCTCGTGTTTAGAACAGTCTGACAGCAAAATGACATTTCAAAGGAAAAAAAGTCATTTAAAAGTGCTAGCGCTAGTGTCGGCTATTAATGAATTGTCGGCCCCGACAATACACATAAAAGATAAAAGTTCATTGATAAAAATGGCCTGGGATCCCCACAGTGCATTACCAAGCTCTTTGGGTCTGGTATGAGTATTAAGGGGAACCCCAAACCAAAATTTAAAAAAAAAATGGCATGGGGGTCCCCCCAAATTCCATACTAGGCCCTTCAGGTCTGGTATGGATATTAAGGGGAACCCCGCGCCAAAATTAAAAAAAAAATGGTGTGGAGGTCCGCCTCAAAATCCATACTAGACCCTTCAGACCCTTTTTCGACAATAACTTGAATATTAACCTTTAAAATTAGCACTTTTGATTATTCATGTTCGTGTCCCATAGACTTTCGCGTGTTCGAACAAATTTTTTGTGCTGCGAACCGAACAGGGGGGTGTTCGGCCCAGCCCTAGTTATCATTGAGAATCATGGGGTACAACTTGTCAAGCAACTCAGAGGTCCAAAGTCGCCCAACTGTGAAACAAGTAATATATATTTTAATAGAAAGGAGCTCTCATTTATACTTGCATTTACATCAGTAGAACAAATGCAGGAAGTGATGTGTGCACATGGGCCAGAAGCAAATGTGTAGGGATGCCAAACAAATTAATGAACCCCATCCACACCAAATCTAACTACCACATCCACCCCACATTGATTAAGCACAAGTACATATCATACCCTTATCCGGAAAATGAGCAGCACCTCCTCTTTGATAAAGAGGGACCTCGCCATGTCCACCTAGATGGAGATCCTGACCAGCACAGGAACTTCCGGGTGATTACAATGACATATTTCTGGGGCAGAAGGCGAAACCACACTCTTTTGATCGCTGCTGCGAATATTTGATCGCAACCACGATTAGAATTTTATTATTTTTGTTTATTTGCAGATATGCAAATTTGTATTTCTACTTATGATATTTAAAGGCGTTCGATTAGAAATGGTGTCCCTGGGTTAGCAGCAGGTGAATGACAAAAACAATAGGCCCAGTTTGAGCCCTGGTTCACACTGACAGAGGAAGGAAATCGTTCAGCTGAAATCACACAAATTCATTCCCACATGTCAGTCCCGACTGCAGGGGGAATTTCAGAGACATCATGTTTCGCGAGATCATTGGGGTGGATGCGGATGAGAAAACCCGACGAAACGTGCGTCGGGTTTTCTGATGCGTGCATTTGTGTATACTGCATTGTATAATTTTTGTATCAACTTTATTTATTCTCTTTATTATGTGCAAATCCATTGGCTGAGCTAATATGCTTTATTATCCATGTATGTACAATAATTTTAATAAACATTTATACTGCTATTACTCTTGTTACTCAGTGGCTAACTGTGACCACCTCATTTAAAGTCCCAGGGCGACTCTCTCCTTTTTTGCATATGTATATAGGGATGGAGGTGTACCACACAGGTGACTGCAGACCTTTTATTTTATTTTGAATTTCTCATATTTAGGCATCTCAAGTTTGCTAACATAATGGCTCAAAGTTAAGGGGCCCAGGGAGGAGAGGAAGTGCCTTATCCTAAAAAAAACCCTTTATTTAACCACCACTGGAAAGCTCTAATATCGAGACACGGTTGAAATTGCGGATTATGAAAGAGGTGGGTTAATGGGCGTGGGGTTAGAGTAAAGAGAGTTGCATAAGGCTATAGAATGTGAGAGGGTAGGTGCTAAATTAGGTGGTCTGCTCTTGTAAGGGCACTAAAGAAGAAAATCTATGGTGTGCCTGGGAATGGATTGTCTCTCCATACTGACCCAATCAGGTCTATTACCACGGGCATAGACTATGGAAATTTGAGCTAGTTGGGCTGCCTGGTAGTACCTCCTTAAATTTGGAAGGTCTAAGCCCCCCTGAGTTCGTAATCTGAAGAGAACACTCCTAGGAGATCAATTGCCCTTGTATCCAAATCAAAACTCAGTTTTTTATAAATTGTAGGGAAATTAGCATTATAAAGATGTCCCACATCGCCCATTAGGTTGACCCCCAAGTAAGGAAGAGAAGATGAGCTCCAATGAAAGGGGAAATGGTTTTCAGTCTTTCAAGTAGTGGTATGGTAATGTTGAGTGCCAAAGATTTAGACAAGTTAACTTGTAACCCCAAGGCTCTCATGAATTTATATAGCAGTGTCAGAATGTTTGGCGTAGAAATCCGTGGAGATGTAACAAAAAGTAATGTCATCGGCAAATAGAGCGCACTAATGAGTCTGAGGGCCACACTGCACCCCATGAATATCGGGGTGGTTCCTAATCCCAATTGCCAGTGTCTCAATTGCGATGACGAAGATCAGGGGGGACAAGGAACAACCCTGTCTCGTGCCTTTCGATATAGGAAGTGGGTCCAAATAGTGGCCTTGAAGTCTCACATGTGCGCTCGGGTTGGAATACAAGGCCCTAAGGATCCCTAAGAAATGGGGTCCAAACCCCCACCTGGACAGAACCTCAAATAAGTATGGCCATTCCACTGTGTCAAAGGCTTTTTTTAAATCGATGGACAGGAGAAAGCCCTGAATGTAAGCTGAGTTATAGTCGCTATCGACAGGGGGGTTAAAAAGCCTTGTCAAATATGGAGAGAGGGCTGGGGCAAATGCCTTATAATAGCAGATGGAAAACCCGTCTGGACCAGGAGTGATCCATTCTTAAGATTTTTGATGACTTCTATCACCTCCGACTCCATGATGGGTTTTTCAAGGTTTAATCAGTGTGCAGGTGTCAGTTTAGAAGAAGGAATTTTATCAAGAAAATCATTCAATGATTTAGATGAGGCCTGGGTGTCAGCCTTATATAATCTTGAATAATATTTGTGGAAAGTGGCCATTATATTTTCTGGATTCTAAATGAGGGTACCCATGGAGGAGTGAATTTTGGGGAAGGAGAAAGATTGTAAATTGGGAGTCAATCTGTTAGCCAACCTGGGGTCTATTTTGTCTTTCTGTAGATAACACCAGGCATCAGCCCAAATGAAGGTTCTTTTATATGGGTACTGTGTTTGGGTGGAGGAGGCATAAGCGTCCATCTCCCGATTAATTACGGATCGGAGCTACATTCGAGTCACCCCCTATAATCACCATGCCTCTAAATTGGGGGGAGAGGGTCTCCATCATAGATGAAAATAATTCAGCTTGCCCATGATTCAGAGCATAATAGGTCACAAAGGTGAAGGTGGATCCATCAATGGTTTCTGCAAGGAGAAGAAACCTACCCTCAGGGTTTCTAATTTCTTTTGATAGGGAAAAGGATGTGTGTCTGGAAAAAAATATTCCAGACACATTTTAGTTTTCTCCTGCGCATTAGAAAGATAAAACTGAGGGTATTTATGGTGAGTAAAAGAGGGATTATATTGTTTAGGGAAGTGTGTCTCTTGTAGGAAAAGAACATCTAAGTGTTGGGAGTGGTAGGTTTGAAACAGTTTACAACATTTAATCAAGGAATTTAGGCCCTGTACATTATAGGAGGCTGTCCGTATGGGGTACATGGAAGTGTCAGTTGGCATCATGGATCAGAGAGAGATCAAAACTCATTACATAGCATAGCAGAGACTTACCATCTGAAGTGAGGATGTAGTAATAATATTATGCAGCGCTAAGGACAACCAATAAATGAAAATACCAAAATTATTAAAAATTATTAAAACATAATATCATAATTAATAACGTGAAAAATTACCATAATTATTTATGACCACTGTAGGATATGTGTATAATGAGATACTAAAATTGATAGTGTCAAATAAACCAAAAAGAGCACATAAAAAGTCCCATCACAAATAGTGCGATTAAAAAAAAATTCATATATAAAGTTCATAAGTGTAAAAAAGAAGAAGAACTAATCCAGAATCCGTGATAAAGGAAATCCAATCTCCCAAAAAGTGAATACACCCAAGTGGATATGAGGCTCCTTACCGACTCAAAAGACCAACAAAGGTCTATCCAGGCATATGGGAGATTACAGGTTTCCCAATAACCTATACCAGCATCTGGGTCTGTGGCTGAGGCTGTATGGCTCCGGAAATAAAAGCAAGGAAGGCTCCCATAGTGTAATCGTTCCAATCAATAATATTTAATGAATAAAAAGATGCACTTACAAGTAGTTCCAATAAACGAGTGTCAGAGTAATCTCAATGATACAGCGTCTCCGCAGGCTTCCCGCTGTGCATACACTTCCCATCCAGTTCAGCAAAGAGGAACAGCGTAGTGACGTCAGCGTCATAGGCCACACCCTACGCGTTTCGTCACGATAGGACGTCGTCTGGGGGTTGGGCCAAGTCTTATTATTGGGTTTCTAGCGCAGCGTTAACCCTTTTTGGGTTTTTTTTACATATGAAGTGAGGATGTACCTGATAAACGTAGTAGCGAGATCACCTGGGTAACAGGAAACAGAGAATTACCATATGGGAAGTATCCTTGGTGTCTAAAAAAAGAATAGTATTGTGAACTAGAGCAGCATGGTGAAATAAAGAATAGAAAGAGAAGGGAGCCATAGAGTATCCACCAATTGGATATCCCCAGCCCTGAGGGAGTGGGAGTGGACTTGCCAGTTCCCACATGGGCAAAAAATTGTAGAGAACTCCACCGAAACAGCGGACTACAATCTGCCTTGATATTAAGGAAGAACCCCAACATTGAGGTAGATGGAGGAGCATGTAAACCACGCCGGCCTAAACCCCATTCAACTAAACAACTCCCTCAAGGATAAAAACAACCCTCAGGAAGTAAACACCCCAAATGTACAAAGTTCCCCATTTGAGACAGTTCACCTGGGTCAGAAAAACCCCAAGCACTGGTGGGAACTAAACGGATGGTCATAGCAGGATGGGACCAGACAGTACCGTATGTGAGGCTCAATTAGCAAAAATAATGCAATTACAAGGTTAACCTGTGAGGAAGGACCTGAGGTTGAAAAAGAAAAGCCACCCAGGTTCTCCCTGACAAAACGTGTCATAGTAAACAGTAAGCAGTAAAACTATAACGTACAAACACGTATACAATCAAAATTTATGGGGAAGGTAGGGGACTGAGTAATTGTTCATCAGCCCTAGAAGGATACTGTTGTAAGTATCAAATCAACAGTTATAACCATGGAGAAATTGGAATTTGAAGATCTTAATGGGCAAAGAATGAAATCAAGGAGGCCTAGAGACTTTGGACCTCTTGGTTTGCTGCTTTTTCCATACTGGGGTGACAGGGCTCGATGGAGGAGGCCTTGTAATGGAAATTTCTGTATATAATTGTATTGTATTTTGTATGTATTGCACATTGCCCTCACTGTGCACACGGCACTAATAATGTTTTCAGTACATGTTTACATTCTTTTGAGTCCTGATTAGAATTAGCCTGCCTATGTAATGCCCCTTGTGTCCATAAACGTACAATTGTAATATTAATGTGATACCTACGTAATCATGTGCATAAAAACCTTCAATTGCGTCATAATAAAGCAGAAGAGTTATGTGGAAAGATGCTGAGCGTATCTTTTGTGTCTGTTCCCTACTGCAGTAGTTATTATTAATTTGGAACCACTAATCAATATGAGGATAGGAGTTGCCTATCATCAATTTAACCGAGTCAGTATGGCGAGCTTTGCCTTAGGAGGGGATTCCAGGTGACCCTGAGTATCTGAAACAAGGAGCGTGAGACGATCCGGGAATTTCTGATAATCAGCCGGCTGAGGTAAGCCTTTTGCTTACATTTGAGTTATCAGACTTCCTTGATCGGTAAGGCATTTTCGGGACAAAGGGTACCTATTTTACTCCCCTTAATCGAACTGTATTGATTGGTGGTTATATGTTATGTTGTCCCTGTCTATTGTCCATTGGAGTGTTATAGATAAGAAAGGGAAGAATAGTGCTGTTCACAGGTATATGTAGTACATCTGCTAGATAAAGTAGTTTAGAGGCAAGAGGGTATAGGCATACGTAGAGAAGAGAGAAGACTGGCCAGTCATTATGGGCATTGAATTAAGTAAGGGAATGAAGGGTAAGAGACCCTCAAAAATGCCCAGCGCAAGAGGAGCGCTATATATGAACCAAAGGTACGGTTCCGCCTATACTGAGCCCCTAGATTAATTGGTTAAAGTGGACAGGGATCCACAATGGGTAACTGGGTTACCAAGGTCCACAGGGACTAAGAATCATGCAGAGTAAACAGCTAGAGAAACAGCTATCTATGTGAGCAGGATGGATCAAAGGTGACAATTAACACTAGACAGAAAGGGACATTTTCATGTTAAGTTGTGGGATGAATTTTGGGTCAGGCACTACAACTAGTAAAAATCAGAAACAGAGAAATGAGAGGTAAAACAGAATACTTTATATGTTGTCAGAGAGAGAAGATGGGATGAGCACTCTGGCTGCCCGTCTGATCATAGAAGCTAGATATAAAAGATATCTGAACAAAATAAGGAATGCAGGATTTAAGGCAGGGAAATATTAAAGAGTTAAAAGAAAGTGAGAGAATGATATGCATGTGTTGTGTACAAATGGGAAAAAGTAAACGATTTTAGAGAGATATTGGTGTATGTGTGTGCGAATGCTGGGACCTTTAGTTCTATTGCTTGTGTGTGTCATGTACGCAGATGTGACCCCCTCCTTTGTGCTCTCCTGAAAGAATGTCTCTGAGAGGTCAGTGATAAGCTGGAAGGACACCATGCCAATTCCAGTTTTTTAGACAAAACATGTGCCGGGTTAACAAATCTAATGGTAAACAATGTGATCACAATTATTTTGAATCTGTTTTCCAAACATGGTAAAATGAAGGTTACATTTAACTGTGTATTACACAAATTGAATATCCTTTGATAGTGGAAACAGTGCATTTAAAAAAGGGAAATTAAGTAAAATTAAGTAATAATGAGTATCAATTTCTAATATGAGTTTAAAAATTTTATTAATAATATAGATATATTGAAACTGGTTTAGACAACCTTTGGTTGGAAATGAAATTCAGGTTAATGGGGAAATTTGTAATGAATGAGATTAGTTTAGATTAAGATAACAATTTTGTAATTTTACATTTATACAATAAGCCCTTATTGAGAGAAAAAAAAAGATTAAGATGAGGTTGTTATTTTGAGTAAAGCTGCTGCCATAATATTTAACAAAGCCAAGATGGATGGGATACAAAAGAAGCTCTTCTACAAAAATAAAATTTTAAGGTTTTTGATAATAACTTGATGTGCGGTCCATGATGTAAGAGTAATAATAAATAAAATTTAAATATAACAGACCCATCACATCCAGTCCACACACCCTGTTAGGATAGATGCCACCTGCAGCCAATTGCTTTATAGTTTTTGATGCTTTCTGGTCGATCATACAGATTGTTGATCCTTTTGTTTTATTTATTTTTATTTTTGAAATCCAAAGCAGAATGTGTGGATTGTGAAATGATGTGCCCCTTTTCCTTGTAAGTGCAGTGGTATAAGCAGAAGAATATTTTGGATTTATGGGCATCTCTCCATGACCGCAGGGTATTGTTATCATTTATTATAATATTGCCAGGAAAAAGTTGTCTTTTGAAACATGAAACTGGAGTTCTTACACAAACAGCGTGATAGAAAACAAGCCATTGTAATATATTTATGCAAGCAGGACCCAGTAATGAAGGGTTCATCCCAATATATCAGAGCTGTAGCTTTTATGCAAAGGTGCTATTAGACAAAGTTAGATATTGTTTTGGTCAATGGTCCGACATTCTGCGCAGTAAATATACAGATAACTAAATGTTTGTCTAATGAAAGGTTTAAAATATGAGTTTATTTATGTACAAATCTAACAATGAAAAATGCTTACATTTGAATCCAGACACCTTATTGCCTCTATTAGAGGAGGCTGGAGACAAAGGAAGACACGTGTGTTAAATTGATGACGTAGGAATCAGCTGCTGTGAGCCCAGTGCAGGACACACTCCCTGAAGACCCAGATATTAAATTTTTTGTAGATTTGAGTATGCAGTTTATCACCCAGAAGGATACTCTGTATTCAGAGTCATTGGATCCTTTTTCCCCAGCTCAAGAAGCAGAGCTCCATGTTTTAGCAAAGCCTGTGAGCTATAAAAAGAGTGTATATTTATATAAATAGTCAAGATATAGAGAGCTTTTGGTTCCATTTAAAGGGCCAGAAGTTTGTTTTTACTTCGGCAGGTAAACCAACCAAGCATGCCAAGTTAATTTGATCGGCTGTTTTCAGCCTTCCAGGTTCTTGCTGAGGTAGCCATATTAACTTTAAAACTCACACATGGAAGCAGACCAGGTGACTAAGGATGCTGCATTTACAGCCCCGGACACTTGATGGGTCTGTGCAACTCACAGATTCCACCCTAGTTCTGGCCCAGTATAGCTGGGATTAATAATTCAACTTTGAGGACCCCAGAACGAGAAGAACAAGTGGTCCACAGGGGGCAACTTCTTATGAAACAGGACTTTGGAAAAGGTGATCATTTATGTCTGCCAGCCACTCTTTTCCCTCCAGCTTGACACATGGACCGTGTCATCAGTCACAAGCAGTTATGGCTGCCTTAGTAAATGAGCGTGGGATAGAGCCAGGTTTCTCCACAGTTGTTTTTATAACATATCACTTCTTGTTTTACCTGTTACCAAAAGTGTTACCAAAAGCTGAACATCCCTTCCAGAGATCACAAAAAAGATATATCCAGATGCCCAAGTCAGGATCTTACGAGTATGCATTTTGTCTGTATTGACATGTTTTTTGGATGTCCAGTGGCAAATGCCACAGTAAAAAGTGTTATCAGAAGTAGTAAGAGAGTACAGAGAGTAACAGAGGAAATCATTTTTTATAGGAGAGTCCTTAATAGAAGTTTTGAGGTTTTATTTTTACACCCCTTACTGTCTACAATGTAGCGGACAAAGTAGAGTAGGAAACTAGAAACTTTTGCCTGAATGTTTTCTTATATTTTATCAAGCCCCTAAGGGGGATGTTGGACTCTCTCCCTATGGGATTTGGTTTGGGAGTGTGTTACTCACTTGCTTATATTTTGTCTCAGCAGCTGAAGTCCTCCATTCTGATCTCACAGAGAATGTTGCTGATCTTTTAAGGTTTTTGACAAACTCATTTATGTGTTTTCTCCCCAATTCCAGATCCTAAAAGTTTGGAAGGATCTAAAACTAAAGCCAGGTGACTTGTGGATTGTTAAGAGACATTTATATATAAGGAAAATGTTTGGAGACTCAATACAGCATTTATTTCATGTACAGTTTTTGCAAAACTTGAAGGAAAAGTCACCTGGATCCACACCAGACACTGCAAAAATGACTAAATTAAAGAAATCTCTGTGTTTGATTTGTTTCCCTCTTGTGAACACAGTCTAGGGTACTTTTTGATTCAATTACTTTAATTGTAAGGGATATATATATATATATATATATATATATATATATATTTGAAAAGTAGTTCAGCCATGTTGAAGTCATATTTGTCTTTTGTACGTCTTCCATTTTATGTAGAATTGTCTGTGTTTACATGTGCTGATAAGTCAGCATGACCACAATTCAGCTAGAAGGCCATTCTGGCCACAGGAGTGTACAGCCAGTACTCTGTAAATATGTCTTATCAATCATTTGTTTTTCACAATGAAAAGTCATTTGGTAATGAAAAAGTTGCTCAGCTATTATTTTCTCCACAATGGAGTTTTTTGCCTCTTTGGCCAGGACTACCTCCACCTAAGTGTGTGGAGGTTCCAGGTTAACGGTTATAGCAGGTATGGTTAGTGATCAAAATATTGATCAAAAGAGGGGAGACTGTAATGGACATTTCTGTATATAATTGTATTGTATTTTGTATGTATTGCACATTGCCCTCACTGTGCACACGGCACTAATAATGTTTTCAGTACATGTTTACATTCTTTTGAGTCCTGATTAGAATTAGCCTGCCTATGTAATGCCCCTTGTGTCCATAAACGTACAATTGTAATATTAATGTGATACCTACGTAATCATGTGCATAAAAACCTTCAATTGCGTCATAATAAAGCAGAACAGTTATGTGGAAAGATGCTGAGCGTATCTTTTGTGTCTGTTCCCTACTGCAGTAGTTATTATTAATTTGGAACCACTAATCAATATGAGGATAGGAGTTGCCGAGTCAGCCTCTTGGAAGATTCCAGGATTTTGTAGGAAGTAGAAGATGCGGGATCCTGGGAAATGAGACCCAAGTGCAGGAGTCCCCATCTTGAATTGTAGAGAAGCCGTGTGTTTTGTTCCGGTAAGTGAAGCTTAGCTTGAAGGTAAACAACCAACAATATTTGATAGACTTCTGTGACAGGATAATCAGTATTGGTTTGAGAGTGGCTTCTCTGGATAGTAGTAGGGGATAGGTTGGCGAACATCTGGACAGGGTGAACCTGGATAGTAAGTTGGTCGGCCTCCCTAGATCTCCAGATAATGTCCTCCTTCATGCTATAATAGTGTGGTTTCACAACAATATTCCTGGGGAGGCCATCAGAGCGAGGTGGTTGCAATGCTCTGTGTGCTCTATCCAACTTTAGACGATGATCTGGTGTGTCTGGTGTGTCTGGTATCAGGTCCTTGATTAGAAAGCGGACGCCATAGGAACATCTTTAAAGTATTCTGGAAGTCCTCTGATTCTGAAGTTAGAATGCCTGGACCTGTTTTCCAGGTCATCAATTTTCCCAAGAGCAAAGTCCAGCTAATCCTGCAGATTCTGTATATGGGCTGTATTTTGATTAGCTCTGGCAATCATATGCTCCCCTTTTTGTTCATTGACCTCTATTCTAGCTTCCAGATTGTGCAGGTCATCCTGTATACCCTGTTTCCCCGAAAATAAGACCTAGTGTGATTGTCGGTGATGGCTGCAATATAAGCCCTACCCCCCAAATAAGCCCTACCCTGTTTCCCCGAAAATAAGCCCTACCCTGAAAATAAGACCTACTAGGGCTTATTTGGGGGGTAGGGCTTATATTGCAGCCATCACCAACAATCACGCTAGGTCTTATTTTCAGGGAAACAGGGTAGTTGAGGTAATTTGCATGGCTGTTTGTGCAAGGCCCCTGGCGAGCATCTTAGAGAAAGTGGCCGTGAGTGTTGAGAGATCAGTGGGATTAACTGCTGGAGTCAGGGCTTGTCCAACAGACAGAGAAGGGCTTCTGTCTATGTCCCCCATAGGGGATAATAGCAGTTTGTCTAGTGTCCTCTCTATGAGAGATCCTTTTGATGCTGGTGAGGGGATAGGGGCACTGTGTGTACTGAGGGAATTCCCGTTATGGTAGCTGACTGTGGGGAGGACTCAGTGCCAGCTTTCATGTCCTCTCCCTCTGCATCAGCCTCGTGCAATGTGCCAGGTGCCATCTTGGACATCTCTGGGGTCCGGGGATCGGTGTCCAGCAAATGGGATAAGTCCCTCCGGCAACCCTTCTGACATGGATCAGGTGCTGGGTCTCCCTACTATTGTTGGGGACCAATTTGGACCAGGGTAGCTCAAACAGATAGCTGCAGTCTGGTGTAGATAGCCGGAGCGGGACGGACAAGGGTTCCACGTACGCATCTCCTTGTAGCAGCTTTTAAAGTATTAGCTAGCATTTGGCTTTAATTTGTTACTGTCTGTAAATCTGCTAGTCCATCTAACACCCCTGAAT
This sequence comes from Aquarana catesbeiana, assembly GCF_042186555.1. Classification (NCBI taxonomy): domain Eukaryota; kingdom Metazoa; phylum Chordata; class Amphibia; order Anura; family Ranidae; genus Aquarana; species Aquarana catesbeiana. The sequence continues at coordinate 483,055,125 of NC_133326.1, read as the reverse complement.
GCTGCTGACCTAAAATGCCCCCCTGTGCTCATTCATTCAGAGCTGAGGCACTCTAATACAAGAGGTGTGTTACTGACCAGATCACCACGTGAAAACAGAAGGAAAAAAGCCTAAAAAAAGAAAACTAATGCAGCCACCACATATAATAATTGTAAACTGCAATATATTACATTTGTGGTTTTGAGTTTAATACTGCTTCATGCTTGGATGAGTAGGGGAATATGTAAGTGTATGGATTGTTTTTAAGATATAATTTTAATAAATGGGATTTCGCTATAAGGCCTTTCTCTATTTTTACTAGGCTAATGTTGTTTCTGGATGACATCGGAGGGAAACGAATGATGAAAAAAAACATGGCTGCTGTTTAAAGGATATCACAAGCAATTTTGGACCTTCCTATTAATTTAAGGGGTCATTACTTTTTGGCAAGTGCATTTGAAAGGTGGAGGAAGTGTGAACACAAGGGAAGTGGTGCAATAATGTATGAACACAGTGTGGAAAGAAGAGCACATGAGCACTTTTGTTTTAGAGCATTTAATGGGACTTTGCAAGGAGCGCACTGAATAACTACTGGACATTGGGAAATTGTTTGGGCTGGATATTTGGAAAGGACATTGAAATATTAATATTATTAATACCTATTTGCTTTGACATAAGTTTTGGTTTATTTTGTGGGCACATCTTAAGATTGGTTGGATAATCACTGCTGGATGTTTTTTTAGGATGTATTCATCACTGGGATATGGTATATTTAATATTAATTATTGATTTAGATCAGGAGTCTCCAAACTATGGCCCTCCCCTAGTTCAGGAACTACAATTCCCATCATGTCTGTGAATGTCAGAGTTTTACAATACCTCATGGGACGTGTAGTCCCGCAACAGCTGGAGGGCCTTAGTTTGGAGATCCCTGATTTAGATCGTTGGTTAAAGTGCTGCACAGTTTTATGGTTTAAATATCCAAGAGGATTTTGTCCTCAGCAGCTATTGATAAAAAGGAACTGAATACCCCTGAGTGGACTTTTTAGGCACTTATATATTGAGACATGTATAAATCAATATTTATGAGTAGAAAAGAGTATATTTATTTATCAAAATATAAAACATTGCAACTAAACAAAGACATGGATTGTACACAAAACTGTGTCCAGAAACACCATAATCATAGTGAAGTGTCCAGTACTGTCCTTCAACTGACGCGTTTCAGTTTATTTCCTTTCCTCAGGGGTGTTTTATTAAGAGACAGGTTACACTTCTAAAATGTAATCATAAAGAGATATATAAATGTCAAATGACATACTTTTTTTATATATAATAGAATAATTGTAGTGTGTACATGCTTAAAATTCTGGAGGACTTAAATATCCTATGGTGGTGTCACAGGTAAACAATCCATTGAAATATATTTTCTTATTAAAAACAAAGGAAACATACAAAAAGGGACTGTGTCTCAAGGTTGCACTATAATGACCCAGATCAAGGGTTTTTTAATCAAAAATAGATCAACTGTTCAGTGATGTCGAGTTCCCTGACCATGGACAAACAAGAGCACTGAGGCCAAGAGATGGAAAGGATGGCCTAAAAATAAAGAAGAATATATATATATATATATATATATATATATATATATATATATATATATATATATATGTGTATATATATATGTAATAATGCATGTCTTGCCTATATGGGCCAAACAATACTACAAAATTGTTTTCAAGTGAACACATGCTACCTGAGTGGTGTAGTTGTCCAAAACAGGGACAAGAAAGGCTCCTATAGGGTATGTAATGGTCATTGGAGATTGCAGAGTAACCTATGTGAGAAACAGCCAATGAGCTATATAGTTGTCTAAAAATGCATACATTTTAATGCATAAAATTAAACAACAGTTCAAATTAATAGCCTTTATGGATCCCCAAAAGGGAATTATCACTATCATGGAAATTAGGGTGTTAAAATATTTAAAAAAAAAGGAAGAAGAAATGGCCAGCAAACTGTCTTATTGTATTGAAATAATCAACACTGCAGTGCCTAAACCTTGGCTCATCAAAATTTAAATAGTTCCAGGAGGCACACAAAAGTCACGAGGGAATTGAGTGTGTCTATTAATGTCATTACTGATGACATGAGCAAAATTTCTAGTTAACACAGAGTGGCATGTAAGTACATACCTATAAAAGTTGGTTAGGGCGCAAGAGCACAACGTCCTGACATCCAGCTTCCTCAGAACAGATGTCAGAAGTGTGCTCACCCGTGCTATAAATATGATTGCCCTTCCTGTCCATAATCACAGCTGAAGGTAACAGCTGTGTTCAGACAGAGGTGGATGGGCGTTCACCTCATCATTAGGCCTCCTGGGCTGAGCGCACCACCCCTCCCCAGTCACACGTGGATAATACATCAGCATGGCGGAGTGATGTCATGCGCGCACCGCCCACCGACACAACCACACACTTCAACAGCGGACTGTGCATGTCCGCTGGAGGAACAAGATGGAAGACAGGCAAGCGATGCATGCCTGAGTCCCAAACGTTCACCACGGGTTGCCTAGCCCGGGCAGCTTAGTGTGCCGGGTGGTTGTCAGTCCCCCCATGGAAAGAGTGAAGTGAGGCAGCAACATCAGTTATTAACAGTACATATCTATAACATGATTGGAACTTAGTCAAATATAGTTAAAAACATTTTTAAACAATACATTCAAAAATTCACATGCTTTGATCGCCCCATAGAGGCTATTGATGCAAAGAAGATCTGACTTATATATTGTACATAAATGGCAACAAATGAGACACAAAACAGAAACACATTTATGACAAGGTGAAAATACAGACCCTGTTTGGATTGTCTTGACAGGAAGAGAGAAAAGGGAATTTGGTTTCTTTGATGCAACCAAATTAAATAATATTTATTTTTGATTGTGATGCATATCGATAATGTAGGTTGAAGGTGTTTTTAGAGAATAAAGCTAATATGGAGAGATCAAAGACCTAAATAGCAAGAAAATATGGCAGCGGGGGTAAATTGTGATGGATATAAAAAAGGATTATTACCAATCCATTATTTTTCCATTCCCCCAGATGCAAACCCTTCAAAAAGGGTTTAAAGCAAATCGCTTCTTTCAGTCCTGGTGACTATGTAGCTCTTAAATTGTGGATCCACCGCAATTACATTTTAAGGAGGACTTTGTTCCAGTCCCCCCCAGGATTTGGGTGTATGCGATCCAGAATAAGGAATTTCATTTTTGGAAATTTTCCACCATGTACCAACTTGGTGTGATGACCTAGTGGCAAATCTGGATTTGAGGTTTGCATGCTCCTAATGTGTCTATAAACACGTTTGCAGAATTCCAACTTGGTTTTCCCAATATAAAAACAACCACACTCACAGCAAAGCATGTATATGACTCCAAACGTTTTGCAGTTAGCAAAATGTTTTGTTCGCAAAATTCTTCCGTTGGGAAGAATTGGGTTTTTCTGGGTATACATGTATATATGCCAGAATTTGGTCACAATAGACTTTATTTTTCCCTGTTGGTTTGTGTATTTTGTGATAATTCTTATAGGGTTGGTATCTGTTTTAGGCTTCTGAGAATAGAGTAATTGTTGTCTAGTTTGTGAGGCTGCCCTTTTGTATGCTCTTTTAAGGGAAGCATGAGAATAGCCTCTCTGTAAGAGTTTATCTCGTAACTTGCTTGCCTCAATTCTGTAAACCTCATCATCCGAACAATTTTGTCTTGTTTTCAAGTATTGGCTGTATGGTATTGAGTTTACTAAAGCTTTGGGGTGAAAACCTGAGGCATGCAAGATTGTATTGACCGATGTGGGTTTTCTGCACAGGCTGATACAAAGGGTTCCCCTCTCCCCTCTATATATTTCAAAATCCAAGAAGGCAATATGATCTTTGTCAAAGGACATTGTAAATTGAAGATTAAATTCATTTTTATTAAATCTAATGAGAAATTGCTGGAGTGTCTCAATGGGACCATTCCAGACAATAAAAATATTGTCAATGTATCGGTACCAAGCTGAAATATGGTCCGTATACATTGACATTGGTTCGTCCGTAAAAAGCATGTGCTCCCACTCCCCCAGATACAGGTTGACATATGATGGGGCACAACATATCCCCATCTCTACTCTCTGCATCTGGAGGTAGTGGGATCCATTGAATGTGAAGACATTATGTTCCAGAATAAACTCTAAAAGAGAAAGAATGAATTTATTATAAGCTTGCTCATGAGTACCACCTTTGTGCAATATGTGTCTAATGGCTGGAAGGCATTTTGCATGGGGGATTGAGCTATATAATGCTTCAACATCTATTGTGACCAAAATTGAATTATCTGGAAAACATAAACTGTCTATAATTTGTAAGATATGAATCGTGTCTTTGACATATGATGTTAAAGAAGTCACATGAGGTCTCAAGACCTCATCAACTAATCTACTGGCATTGCCGCTGATTATTCCTCTCCCTGAAATAATAGGCCTGCCTGGTGGGTCCTTTGCATCTTTATGGATGTTCGGGAGTGTGTAAAATGTTGGGACTTCAGGAAAATTAATTCAAATAAAGTCCCAAGTGGCCTTAGTAATGGTTCCGTTTAAATAAGCGGTATCAACCAAAGTGTAAAATTCCTTTTTGCATTTGTCAACAATGTCTGCCATAATGCGTCGGCACCAGTCATGATTTTTAAGGATCTTATTATACATAAAGATGTATTTGTCATTGTCCAACAGGACAATGTTACCCCCTTTATCGGCAGGTTTGATTGTAATAAGGTTATTTTCAGATAATTGTCTTAAAGCTTTCACTTCTTGTGCATTGATATTGGAATCAGTTTTAGTTTGTATGTTCAATTTATCCAAATCCCTATTCACCAGCTTGAGAAAAGCTGCTGCGTTAGGATTGGTGCTAGGAGGAGGACATATGTTTGACTTTTTCTTAAAGATTGATTTGTTTGAACCCATTTGAGTTGGTTGCGCCTCCTCTAGTTCAAGTATTCGTGGTAGATCAATGTGATCAACAAGATCGGCTGTGTCATTTTCCTCTAATAAGGAAATTAATTGATCCGGGGCCCTGTTTTTTGTGCTCTCTTGTCCCTACTAACGTGTTGTTTTTGATATAGGCCTTTTAAAATACGTTTTCAAATAAAAAGTTGGAGATCTTTGAAGAGGTAAAATTTGTCGACATCATTACCCTGACAAAAGCTTAGTCCCTTTTTAAAAACTATAATTTCGTCCTCTGATAGTCTGTGGAAAGAGAGATTAACTATATTTAAATCATTGACACATTGGATCTGAGTTTTCTGTGGATTTGTAGTGTCCTCTATGTGCTTATATCGGGATTGAGTGGTGCTGCTTGGGTGCTGGCTAAAATTAGTTCCAAAAAAGTTGGATCAGTGTGAACCCCGTGAAATTGAGCTGGAGTTGTCATGTTAACTTGTGAAGTGAATTACCCATGTGAATTTTGTGAAAAAGAGTTATCAATAACCCTTGTTGATCCATTACCTTTTACTCTAGGGGTTGGTAGGTTACATCCTAGTGTTGGGTTGGTGACATGTAAAGTTTTGTGAGGTGTGTCCGGACTTGTTTTTTTTTGCTTTTTGGCCTTGTGTGGAGTCGCGTTAATACTGACGTTTAGTGCTTTGTTCATTTTTGTGCTGTCTGTGATAATATATTACTAGATGGTTTAGAGGAAGATTGATGTTGATCACGGTACAGATTGGTTCTAACATTGGTGTTATTATTATGACTCCATTTATACGCCTTTTTTCCTTGAAAGGCATTTTTATCCCCTAAGAATTTCTGTCCCTTTTGGATCAATATTTCCTTATTAAATACCTCCAGATGTGTTTTTAATTTTTTCTCTCTATTCGGGATAGGTGCATGTGTTTTAAAAAGTTGTAGTTTACCGCATAGATTAGTAATGTCAATATCAAGGGCGCTGGACCTTTTCTTGTATTCTCCAATCAGGAGTTCCATCAAACCAAGTGAACAGGTGTGAAGTACTTTTTCCCAACTCAATTTAATTTCAGAGTCCATATCCTTCAAGGTAGGGAAGATCTGAACTCTCAAACCAAGGGGGTTCATATCTTCCTTGATATAATCTTGGAAGGATCTAATGTGCCAGCTGGGAATAGAGTAGGCCATGTTAAGTGAGGAAGAGCAGCAGCTCTATTATGATGAGACCTACAGAATAAAATGGAAGCATCAAGATGAATTTCCAGGTATGTGGGCAAACAAACCTCAGGTTTTGGATTTTTTTTTCTAGTTTGAGTTTAGTTGCCAATTTGGTCTAAAGATGGCCTAGAAATTGTGAAATCTGACAATATAAGAAGTCTATTTAATAACGTTTTCACCATTTTTTAACACAATTTGCACCCAAGATTTTCTTGTGACAACCAAAACGGGATTCCTCAAATTTTAAAGAGATTTCCTCTCATATTCAGGAAGCGAGTATAAGTCTACCCAATTGAACACAATCAAAAAGGCAAGAAAAACCATTGTCAACTGCATGCCAAACTAACAAAATTCATCTTGCATGTCAGAACAGTCTGGTAAAATCTTTTTAACGGTTTATTTGTTGTTTACACATCTTGGACCTCTATGCTAAATTCTATCATTAAATTATACATTTTGTTTTGCAATTAAACACATTTTTTGTTGTTTTTAGATTGGAAGTATTGACCAAACATCAAAAAAGGGACAAGATCTTATAGAACCACCAATACTTTCCATCAACTTCTGAATTTCCTACCAACTCTGTAAACATTCCACAAGCTATTCTAGCTACAGTCAGGCCCGGATTGGCCATAGGGCAAACTTGCCTGGTGGGCCAGGGCCACCAGGCCACAAGTACTTGCAGGGCCCAAGGCTCTTTGAGCACATGCCGCTCACCCGGCCTCTCCGCGGCCGCCCGCCTGCCAGTTAAGCTCAGCCATCGGCGCCAGGGGGACGAAAACATGAAGGGCGAGGAGCTAGAGGAGACACCTTCGGCCTATCTGCGGTCGCACGGCTGCCCATATAGGTCAGCAGTCGGTGCCGGGGAGCATGACTATGAAGGGGGAGGAGCTAGAGCAGACACCTGCTGCAGACACCTTGGAGCCGCATGAGAGAGAACAAGAGTGTGCCCCCCCCGTAACCTGGATAGGAGGAGCAGTGGGGGCGGCTGCATATAGAAGAATCATTTTCTCCATCTTCCTCCTGCAGTCTCTGAATGCCTGCAAGAGGGAGAGGAGAAGCAGGCATTCCGAGACTGCAGGAGGAAGATGGAGAGAATGATTATTCTATATGCAGCCGCCCCCACTGCTCCTCCTATCCTGCTTCTTTCTGCTGCCTCCCTGTGCTCTCCACCTCCCCCCATGCTCTCTGCTGCCCCCCTGTGCTCTCCACCTCCCCCTATGCTCTCTGCTGCCCCCCTGTGCTCTCCACCTTCCTTCATGCTCTTTAGCTCTTCACTGCCTCCCTGTGCTCTCCACATCCCCCCATGCTCTCCGTTGCCCCCTGTGCTCTCCACCACCCCCTATGCTCTCCACTACCCCCCTGTGCTGTCCACCTCCCCCCATGCTCTCTGCTGCCCCCTGTGCTCTCCTCTTCCTCCCTGTGTTCTCTGCCTCTCCCTGTGCTCTCACCCCACCCCATGTTCTCAAGGTTCCTCCCTGTGCTTTCCACCCCCCCATACTCTTTCCTGGTCCCCCCACACACACCTCTGCCCTGGGATCTGTCAGGGTGGAGAGTGGGAAAGGGGCCAGTTAATGTCATGGGCTGCTCAATCCAAAATGCCTGGGCCTATTTTTTGTCCCTGTCCGGGCCTGCCCACAGTTATTACCTTTTCTATCTCTTGACACTCCCTCTTAGATTGGTAGCTCTAATGAGCAGGACCCTCTGATTCCTACTGTACTGTCTGCCCTTATGCTGTAAAGTGCTACGTAAACTGTTAGCGCTATATAAATCCTGCATACAATAATAATAATCTGAAAATGTCTTTATTGCTGTCTGTTCGTTTTTGTCCTGGTGACATCTGCACTTGGGCAACAAAGGAACAAGTGAGGGAAAATCTTCCTGGTGCAGTCGCAAACAACTTTTCTTAACTTTATCCACAACTAGAAAAACAAATTGCTGGGTTTAAGCTTTAAAGTTATATTAAAGTCTTTTTTTTTAAATAAAATAAAAGCAAGTTTACACTTACTTGCCCCGAATGGCCCCAAACCTCCTTTTCTGGGGTTCCCTGATGGTGCTCTTGGCTCCTCCTCTTCTCAGAGTGGCACTATAAGAAGTCGCTTCCTATGGTGGCACACCTGCAGGCTCCAACCTGAGTCGGTCTATGTACGTCTTTAGACGCACACAGTTATTCAGCCCTTAAACAAACAATCTGCATCAAATTCGACTTTCAAAAACCATGCCTTGGAAGCAGAGACTGTGCTTCCTTTCAACCTTCGGGCACTATTACACAGTAAATTGACTGTGAGAACTTCAGCAAAATTTGCATTTGCATTTGAGACAAATTGGTCACGTGGAGGGAGATGTGGGAGCACTTAGGTGTCCTCTCATCCATTAATCAATACCTTCCAATCCATGATAACCCCTTATTTCCCCAAAAATATGGAATATAAAGCTTTTTTACAGTTGGAAATCTAAAGATTTGACATTAGTGTATTTCCTTTCCACAAGGACACTCAAATTAAAATCTTACTCAGAACTAGTTTTTGAGATTCACCTATCTCCTCACCATGTATTCCACTACCATCAGCTTGTGGACTATACCTAGGCCTGCTACACAGAAAAAGATCTCTTTCCGCTATCGGTGGTGGATCAAACCGTAAGGTTCCTACTCGACATCTTATCTTTATCTAATGCTTAATCTCAAATTTGCCAAGGTATCCTGAAATTATTTTCTGAAAGCTTGGCACAAAGACTTCTCTGATGACACTATAGCGCAATGTTTCTCAACTCCAGTCCTCAATTATCCCCAACAGGTCATGTTTTCAGGCGTTCCATTATTTTGCACAGGTTATTTGATCAGTTTCACTGCCTTAGTAATTACCATAGCCGTTTTATCGGAGGAAATCCTGAAAACATGACCCGTTGGGGGTACTTGAGGTCTGGAGTTGAGAAACATTGCTATAGCAGATAAGCTTTTTTATGACTATCTCAGAACTTGCAAGTTGATTGAATTGCATCAGCCAACAAATCTTATTAACAAACAGCTACACAAAATAAATATGTAATAATCGTATATAATATTTCCTCCTTAACTGAATTATTGGTGGATTATTTTTGTTGTTGTTATTTGCAAGTTTGTAGTTTCGAAGTTAATTAGCTTTGATTTATGCTGTTCTGATCTAATATTAACATATGATTGTGGTAGTAAAATATTTTCAACATATTCAAAATTTGTTTATTCTGTTTTATAGCTTCTCTAATCCATCAAATGGATTTCTCACTTACAATGCACCTGCACCAGGTGTAAATCTGTAGTAATTTGGATACAACTGTCTTTATCATCTCATCTGCATGACAAAGATGTTAAAGGTCTACCTTACCACTAAGGACATTCCTATTGTACATATTCACTCATGATTGCCTTGTTTAAATGAATACATAAAGTGCTTATAATAACATTACAGTGCATTTTTTATAATAAATAAAAATAATATAATAAAAATATTTTTGTATTATCCAGACTGTATTTATGCTACCTTTAATCTATTAACAGTGTTCTTTTGTACAGGTCATAATGTTACCACCTATGTCTATTATTACAAACTTTACACTAGACTGTAAGCAGTATAGTGCATGCCTTATATGCTGAGCTACCATTACACTATTGGATTGTATAGTTCCCCCAATCAGAAGACCACATAGAAACCAGAACTGACTGCATGTTCAGTTCAACTGCAGCCTACTAAAGAAAAACAATTCTTCCCCCCTCCCCTCCTTGCAATGATGATTTCATAATTATAAACTATTTTTAAAAACAATCTCTCCCACTCCTCCTACATATTCTGCAAACCATGTATAAAAAAGGTTGGTGTAATTACCCGTTCTAATGGAGTCTGGTCAAATGATCCAGCAGCTTTGGTTACCCAATGTACAGGAGTGCTCAACAATTTAAATTCTCAAGGAATGTGATATCACCCATAGGCTCCCATTGCCCCTCCATTGTTGGTGCTCCCTTCTCTCCCCTGCAGCTGCTCACTGACACAGGGGAGATGGAGCTGCTGGATCATGTGACATGACGGTGTTAAAAAAAAGGTAAGTACACACATTTTCTTTTTTTATATAGGGTATGCAGGATAGGTAGGTGGAAGGGGGGGGGGGCATTTTAAGAATAGTTATGTTACCTTTATCCTCCACTTTAATTTCAAGTGTCTACCATGAGCACTGTCTTCTTCCTCCACTCTGCTTACGTTGTGATGTATAAGAGCCATTCTATGCATTACATTGTGAACCCATCACCTTTTTGATGATGCTAGCCCAGGAGGTGTATCCTTCACAGCCTAAGCTCACAGGAAAAAGCTGGATGACAATGGGTGGTGTTCAACCTGAAAGCAGGGCAGCGGGCAGAAGATGGGCTTTGAACAACAGGATGCTTAATTCAGTATATTTATCATTCAAATGCATCGATGATGAATTTATTGATAAATATACTTGATGGTAAGATTTTTTGTTTAATGTCCGCCACTTAGATTTGTAGAGAGGTTGAGGGAAAATAAGCACAGACACTTTTCAACAGATTTCAAACAAAAGGTGTCAAGATATGTATACATATATAGGAGGGATGCCTCAAAGGTATAGGACAAAATACCATCTTTTATGTATACCACTGCCACCAAGAGCAGGGCAGAGGTAGTCTCTACCAGGCAATCAGGTTAGCAGGGGGTCCAGGCACAGTATGAGAGTATTTGTTTGAACTCTGTGGTTATAGAATGGCAACCATACACTGTCACTTTGTCCTGCATGGACAAGGTAACAGTGTCTCTTTAAATTACAAGATTGGCTAAATAACATTACAAATCCATTAGTGTCTAAATCAGCAATCATATACTGTATGCACTTCTTCTGTAGCTATTTCTCTGAATAGTAATAATATGAAAGTTAGGATGACACTGTATAAGGGTGCTATTACTAGATGTAAGCAGGCTGCAAAGTGCAGTTGCACTCTGCCAGAGCAGTTGCGCCACAGCTTGGTAAAGCTATGCTGACTTCCATCATCCAATCACGCGCAAGCTAAAATGCTGTGTTTTTTTATTTCCCTTGCATGTAATTGGGTACTTTTTGCAAAATGAAGCTTTACCTTATTTACTAAGCTCTGGAGCAACTGCACTTTCAGAGTGCAACTGCCCTTTGCAAAGTGCACAGTCTATTAGCCTGTAGTAAATCAACCCCTAGAGTCTGCCCAACAGAAAAAAGCCTTTGTGAAAAGTTTAAGTCGAGATGGATTAACAATGGAGGGCGTCTGGCGGGTGAAGTATTAAAGCGGAGCTCCGCCCAAAGCTTCAAAAATTAAAAGCCAGTAGCTGCAGATACTGCAGCTGCTGACTTTTAATAATGGGACACTTACCTGTCCTGGAGTCCAGCAATGTCGGCACCCACAGCTGATCTTTCCATCAGCTGTTGGATACTGCCACTGCCATTGTGTTTAAGGGAACCCGGCAGTTTAGCCTTACAGCTTTACGCCGGGAACCCTACTGTGCATGCGCGAGGCTCCTCTTCTCTCTCCTATTGGCCCAGCAGCGGGGGAAGGAGGAGGTGGCCGAGTGGTGACATCAAGTGGGGACAGGATACCTGTGAAAGACAGGTATCCTCTTCCCCCTCCCCCCAAAAGGTGCCAAATGTGGCACCGAAGGGGGGGGGAGTAATCAGATGAGCAGAAGTTCCACTTTTGGGTGGAACTCCACTTTAGGGTAAAAAATACCCCACTACTTGTTCCTCCCCTATCTATTAACACCTTCCGTGAGTCCTCTCTTGATTCAGTGATGTGTCCATCTGCGGCAGCGCTGCTCTCTCTTCCTCTCCTCACAGGATACATTGAGAGCAGCGGCACCCATTGACTCCTGCCACTGTCAGTCAAATCCTGTCAGGATAGAGTGGGGGGCATGGCCATGATGCGCTGTGAGTGTCTATGGACACACACAACCCAGCTCGGGAGTGTGCCCCCTCAGTACACAGCTTGCTAAGGGAGCATTCAAAGAAGAGGGAGAGCGAATAGTGCTGGCGGGAGACCCCAGAAGAGGAGGTGAGGGGTTGCTCTGTGCAATATCATTGCACAGAGCAAGGTAAGTATAACTTCTTTTTTATTTTAGGAAAAAAATTATCTTTAGAACCGCTTTAAGCAAACCAGTATCCTCCAAAGTTAAATTTGTTTCCTGCAAGCAAGTTCTCACTAGAGAACTGTATTGTGATAAAGTATGAAATAAGGCATATTACTTATTGGGGTATTTCAATCCCCTAACATTCCAAGACGTAACTAATATTTATTTACTCATAACTAAAACAATCAAATAGGCACAAAGCGACAACCCAATACGTATTAATAAGGTTCTCAAGCAAGAAACGCAATTAGACCCAATATTTTACAAACATCCAACAGCACAGGAATAGCAACAATGTTTTTGAAGAAATACAGTATGTCCCAGAACTCCCACAGGAGCTACAAGGAAAAGATCCGAGGTTGCATTAAGCCCAGGTGGGCAACGAGAGAGCAACAAGCAGCAATAGTATTTCCAGCAGTAGAGTGACATTCATAGTTATGTTGTTCTGACCTCCTCTTTGCACTGTGGCCTTCCCTGGATTGCGAGCAAAGCTCTCCAGCTTATTAGAAACAGACATCCCAACCTGCAAAAACTCATTTCAGGGAGGTGACGCAATGCGACACAATGCCCCCCCCCCCGACACATTAGTATATGTGTGAACATTTTCTGTGTGTGTGTGTGTGTGTATAATGTCACTCACATGCAGCCTATGTCACACATGTACACCTCATACTCATATCACTAACACATAGCTGATAGATGATCAGAGACTGCAGATGTGGTCAGAGACTGCAGACATGGTACAGGAGATGGTCAGAGACTGCAGACATGGTACGAGAGATGGTCAGAGACTGCAGACATGGTACGAGAGATGGTCAGAGACTGCAGACATGGTACAAGAGATGGTCAGAGACTGCAGACATGGTACAAGAGATGGTCATGGATTGCAGACATGGTACAAGAGATGGTCAGAGACTGCAGACATGGTACAAGAGATGGTCAGAGACTGCAGACATGGTACAAGAGATGGTCAGAGACTGCAGACATGGTACAAGAGATGGTCAGAGACTGCAGACATGGTACAAGAGATGGTCAGAGACTGCAGACATGGTACAAGAGATGATCAGAGACTGCAGACATGATACAGGAGATGGTTAGATACTGCAGACATGATACAGGAGAGGGTCAGAGACTGCAGACATGATACAGGAGATGGTCAGAGACTGCAGACATGATACAGGAGATGGTCAGAGACTGCGTTTATGGTTGAACCCAGTGTAAAAGCATAGCTCCCAACTGTCCCTGATTTCGAGGGACTGTCCCTGATTTGGAGCAATGTCCCTCTATCCCTCATTCCTCCTCATTTGTCCCTCATTTTGGTCTGACCTATATAGTTGTATATAAAGTGAACTTTTTATCTATCAAAAAGTGTTTTCCAGTGCTAAACCTTTCATCTGATTTCTAAATTGCTGCATTTGTAAATTCCAAAATCCAATATAAAGGAATAGTAGTGGTAAAAAAGCACTTGTGGGTTTAACCAATCTTGTTTTTTGTGTACAATTCTCCTTTAAGGGGGCGTGGCTCGGGGTGTGTCCTATGCCTGTATACTTTTGCTGATAGGTGTCCCTCATTCCCATCTCAAAAAGTTGGGAGGTATGGTAAAAGTATATAGTATCGCAGGGCTGTGCCACTCTATTTAAACCAGCTCTGCAAGATCAAGTCAGTAATCCTTCTTTGAAAAATACAATCAAGTAACAAGCAGCACATTTCATTTCCAAAATAAAAAAAATCTTACAAACAGTGATCTGGTCAGGATTAGTGGAGGACAGTAAACAGTCAATGGGTCTGTGAAACTTCTAGCCTGAATCAGCAATAAATCCTTCACAAAAACATCAATCTATGCAGCACACACAGAGCTCTGGCTAAATAGCTGAGCTGAAATGGTTAACAACCAACCATGTGTGACCAGGTCACTGGACACAGATTGCTGGTAGGCTGCAGGTCTTCCAGATATCTTATCAGAGTGTGCAGCTATAAAGAAAAAGAAAGTAAGGAGAGAGGAGAAGGCTGATCACCTTGCACTGCCTGAAGGTATACATTTCTGGAAGACACTGGAGATGTGTGCTCAGTGTTGCAGGGTTTATTTTGCTCTGGTCATACCTTCTGCTATGTCCTCAGGCTTCAAGTACTGTGCTGATCAGTCAAATGTGGCCGGCTGGAGAGGGGGAGGGTTACACTCCTTCTTCTGCACAATATACCTGTAGCCACTTGCTCCTCCAGCCCTCCACTGCTAGACATTTCCTCAGGAAGCCCCGCCTCCTGTTCACAGCACAGCCCCTGCCAAGGAAACGAAAAAAAAAGTTCCAAAGCTCCTAGCAGCTGACAGCGGCCCCCTGAGTGACAGGCTCAGCCTGGGGATTGGCGCTCGCAGTCAAATGCGGGAGACTCCCGCAAGTCGCGGGAGACTTGAGAAGTCTGTAGAAGCCTCCCTGCTTCTGTCTCTTGGAGCACACTGCAGCAGGGAGCCTGCACCATTTAGGGGAGCTCTGCCTGGCATGGTTTGCTTGTCTTTAATCTTTTTTGTCATGATGCAGGCAGGGCATCTGCGAGTCAGGATTGGTATCTGGGTTGTCTGATCGATCAAGAAGCAGCTGGAGCAGTGGTTGGCCCTTTGATGCAAAAAAGTAATCAGGGTTTCTGCAGAAGCTCTGAAGTCAGGGTATTTTCACTGTATTTTCAGCCAGCCACCAAGCCATGCCCTCCCCCCACCCCAATTTACATTTCCAGCACAGTGCCAGCATGTTAATCGTGCCAATCAAGATGAGCAAAAACCAGTATGCAGAGAAAAGTTTCTGGCGCCTTTGACCTTGTGGGCGTCAAACCCTTGGAGCAGAGGTATGTATTTGTACTTTTAGTTTCACTTTAAAGATAAACTTTATTTTACTTTATACTCGGCTTGCCCATGACCTGTCTCTGGATTTCTGCCTGCCTGCTGTGACTTCAACTTGTACTGTGACTTTAATCCTGTCTTCTGTATCTTGCTGCCTGGTTGTCTACCAATCCTGGCTTGTATCCTAACTCTGCTTCTGCCTGATGTTCCTATACCTTGCTGCTTGGCTGTTGATGACCTTTTGATTTGTGTCTCGGCTATGCTGTCATCTCCTTCATGCAAACATCAGTTGGCTGTGCCTGTTACACCAGCTCTCATGCCACTCTGTGTTCTCACACCTCCTCTCATCACTACCAGGGGTGTTGGACAAGAGGTGCAAGAGAAGCCCCCTCTCCAGCTCAATCTCCACCAGGTACATGGGAGACCATCAAGCTCAGGGACGAAGCAGCAAGGCGAGATCTTGGCACAATAGTCAACCAAAGTTTATACTCAAGCTGCACAAGATAACAGTTGTGGTAAGTCTTTCCATGATAGAGGAAGCATCCTGCCAAAAGTGTGGCCCTGGAAATGAAAAAAAAAAAAAAATGAAAACGCACAGACATATACACCCACTGTCATTGAAGTGCCCCTTTTGAAGGCCATCCTATATAGTCTTGAAGAATCTAGTTCTGCTCTAATTTAATATAAAGGAAGACTCCCACTCTATCCCTTTTGAGACCCCTACTGCGAGGATTGGCCCTCTTTACAATACCCTATACTTTAAAACTGTTTTAAGTAACAATGTTCCTCAAAATCATTAAAAAGGTGGATACAAGCAACACACAATATATTCTAAAGAGTTTTTTATGCTGGAAAATTAACTGGGTAAAGCAGGAACTGGTGCAACCTATCACATCACAGTGTGTCTCCTAAAACAATGAATAAAGGTTATGTCTCTAAAAGGTTTCTATGGTTTCGAGCATTAAGAGAAATATAATTTACATGTTCATTGTGCATTGCTGTTTGCACATAATGAGTATATTGTGAGTGTACTGAACACCAGGGCTACAAAGAGAGATGAACCAAATAAACAATCAAGCACAAACAAAAAAAAATGAAAACGCACAGAGATATGATATGCTCAATTCTTTCTGAAAAAGAATAATTACATTGTACAGCAGTGATGAATAATACGATACATTTATTTTTCTGCAGGGAAAAGAGCTGCTGTGTGGGTTTTTGAACCATTGTTCGGTAGGGATGGTGACAATCAGTTGTTTGACCATGTAAAAAAAAATGGTTTATATGTGAAGCAAACCTTTGCCCATAAAAAAGCACTTCTTTTCCTCTAATGTCTTGCCCCTCCCTCTTAAGAAATTGAAAAAAAATCACCTTTTTTATAGTTTTTATTTCTGCCACCCTAACCTAAACAAGGAAGACGTATACTCTGCTAAGTCTGTGCATATCTTACACTGGTCTGCAGGACCTGTGAGAGAACCACAACATTTCAGCACGTGTGGAAGGTGTTAAACGGATTTTGTGCATGTGCAAACATGCTGCAAGTCTCTGACAGGTCCTAAAAGACCCACAGAATGTGTCCACCTTGGATATTGATCCAAGATGGCAGAAAGGAAGCAGATCTGCCCCCCCCCCAAAAAAAAAAAAAACTGAGCTGGAATAGGACATTGTATGGACTAGTAAGTATGACTTTATTCACTTACAATTACCAAAGAATAAAAACAAGTGCTAGGAAGGGTGAAGTTCCTCTTTAAGAGGTCCTAATCTATCTATAAAATTGATAATATAAGTTTGTGCAGCTGTTATGCTGCACAATTATGTGACCCCTGTTATGATAAGTAAAATTCCCTATCAATGTTAATTATACCTGTAGAGGCAGCTGTCAGCAGTGTACACATGCCATGGCCACAATGCTTTGCTCCACAGCAGGAATTATGGGTGGTGAGGAGTCAGTACAATGCCTCCTCACTGTCTGTCAAATGCTCTTTAATGATTGGTCTGAACTCGATCGTTCTTCAGAAACCAAAGCATCAAATGTGAACAAGCCCTAACTGAACCTTTGGCAGACTCCTTTGCTAAATAAGTGTCGTGTCAATGTTTCATTAAGAAACCCTAGGCTTTTTTTTTTTATTTGAAAGGCTCTACAGGGTTTCATAAAAAAATGAAAATCTATTTGCAAGGGATAGCTATAATTTGACTTTAAGTTCTATGCAAACTTATGAGAAATGTATTGAGCCAATCACATCTGCAGGAAATTATATTCCTGGGGCATTCTGTACACAACCAACTCACAGAACCACTCATGGCTAGGGATGGGCGAACGGTTCGGCCCGAGCATAAGTTCAGGCCGAACTTTCGTAATTCGGTTGTTCAGCGAACATCCGAACAAACGGGTCTTTTGCCCCCCGAACTGACCACAATGCATTGCGGTGCTGAACAGTGCATTGCAAGCCCTGATTGGCTGAAGCAGTAAAAGCTTCAGCCAATCAGGGCACAGAGCACTGTCAGAGTTATGACTGGACACTGTCATCATGACTTTATCCAATCATGGCTCATTCCTGCTCCACAGTATAAAAGTATTCTTTCAATGGCAGCCATTTTCAGTGTGATTTGGGCGTGGAGAGAGATAGAACAGGGCTCTGTTCAGTGCTATTAGTTAGTTAGTGTGCTATACTGTGCTATTTTGCTTCAATTGTCAGTGTAGAATATTAGTTTAGTGTCAGGCTAGGGAGGGATAGTGTGAGTGTAGTGAGGAGGACCATCATTCAGCTTTGCATAGTGTGCAGCTAGAGTAGGGACAGCTCAGATAGTTTCACTGTAGTGTAGTGAGACTGTATCATTCATACATACATTAGTGTAGAGTAGGGACAGCTTAGATAGTTTCAGTGTAGTGTAGTAAGACCGTGTCAGTAATCTTTACATTAGTGTATAGCTAAAGTAGGGACAGTTCAGATAGCGTCAGTGTAGTGACGGTTGAACACCGTCTATTTGATTGCATTACTGCCAGTTTAACGCCATTTACTTCTGTGTGCATTACTGCCAGTTTAACGCCATATAGTTTTGTGTGCGTTACTGCCAGTTTAATGCCATATAGTTCTGTGTGTGTTACTGCCAGTTTAACGCCATATAGTTCTGTGTGCGTTACTGCCAGTTTAACACCAAATAGATTTGTGCATTACTGCTAGTTTAACACCATTTACTTCTGTGTGCGTTACTGCCAGTTTAACGCCATTTACTTCTGTGTGTGTTACTGCCAGTTTAACACCATTTACTTCTGTGTGCGTTACTGCCAGTTTAACTCCATATAGTTTTGGGTGCCAGTTTAACGCCATATAGTTTTGTGCATTACTATCAGTTTAAGGCCATTTACTTCTGTGTGCATTACTGACAGTTTAACACCATATAGTTCTGTGTGTGTTACTGCCAGTTTAACACCATTTACCTCTGTGTGCAATACTGCCAGTTGCCAGTTTAACGCCATGTAGTTTTGTGTGTGTTACTGCCAGTTTAACGCATTATAGTTTTGTGTACGATACTGCCAGTTTAACACCATATAGCGTCACTGTATGTTTGGCACATTATATTGCAGTATATTATAGTGTATCTGTGGAGTGTGTCTGTGTAGTGTGAGTACTCAAATTAAAGTGCACCAAACACCTCTTTACACTGATTAAAGTGCATCTACGTACAGATTTCAACTTCTTTACGTTTGCTTATAAGCACCGCCCCCTCCCTCCCAATAATGTCTGGGGGGACAACAAGGAGAGGAAGATGTTTCCTTGGCACTGTAACAGGGGGACAGCAACAAATGTGTCCACAGGCAAAGGTGGACGTGGTAGTCAGTCCTCAAGCAGGGCATCATTTCCTCTGTTTAGTGAGTTTGCCCATACTATCAAGCCACAGCATGCAGAGGAGGTGGTGGACTGGCTTACTAAACCTTCCTCATCCTCCTCATCCTCTGTCACGCAAGCAGAGACAAGTGTGCAGTCCGCTGCAGTTGCCAGAGTGGATAAATCTGCCTCCTTGTCCACATCTATTCCTGCCATAGCCCCAACATCAGCCATTGAGGAGTTAGCTGAGTTATTTGACCACAGCATCAGCCACTTTCTCCTTTATGATGCCCAGCCATTACTGGATTCAGATGTTGGTTCTGAGGTTGAGGATGACAGGAACCTGAGTCTAGAGAGAGGGAGGAACACTGGTACAAATTGGCATTCATGTTCCTCAAGCTGCAGCGTATCGCCAAGTTGTCTCCATTGGCAATGATGAAGATGGAGGAGATGGAGATGATGATGATGAGGTCACTGATACGACTTGGGTGCCAGATGGAGCAGAGGAGGAAACTGAAGGTGAGGCGGCACAACCCCAAGAAGGCCGACATCAAGAAAGAGTAGAGAGCAGCCACCCTATTCCATCATATTCTGCAGCTGTTATCTCCCGGCCCACTCCCCAAAGCTCACCTGTCTGGGCCTTTCTCAGCACATCTGCAGCAGATCGCACTGTTGCTATCTGCAAACTGTGTCTCAGGCACATCAAACATGGCAAAAACACCAACCATTTGGGTACCACGTGCTTAACAAGGCATTTAACGTCCAACCACTCAGCCCGTTGGCAAGAGCACCTAAAAGCCACACAAAAGGGGCACAAATCTGTCCCTCCTCCTCTTCCTCCTTACCCACTTCAGTCTGTCCCTGATTTACCAAGTCATTACCTCTCAGCAGCCTCCACTGACAGGGATGATGCTATAGCACAGGATGCCCCAGGTCCTAGCAGCACATCTGCCAGCAGCACACCACCGGCTGTAGACTGTAGCTGGCAAATTTCTCTGCCCCATCTGCTGCAGTGGGAAAAAAATACAGTCCCTGCCACCCACATGCCCAACGTCTAAATGCAATCTTGTCAAAGCTGTTGGCTCTCCAACTTCTGCTTTTCAGCCTGGTGGATTCTGCCCCCTTCCGTGAATTTGCACAACGTGCTGTACCACAATGGTACATGGTAGGTGGAATCCAGGAATGGTGGTGTGTGATAATGGCTCAAACCTCCTGTCCGCCCTTAGACAGGAAAAGTTGACACATGTGCAATGCCTGGCACATGTCCTCAATTTGGTGGTGCAGCGTTTCCTAAATATGTACCCAGGGTTGCAAGATGTGCTAAAGCTGGCCAGAAGAGTCTGTAACCATTTCAGGCGGTCATACACAGCCAGTGCTCGGTTGGCTGAAATTCAGCGGGAAATCCACCTGCCCGTAAACTGCCTGATTTGTGACATGACCACCAGTAGGGATGAGCCAAACACCCCCCGTTCAGTTCGCATCCAGAACATGCGAACAGGCAAAAACTTTGTTCGAACACGCGAACACCGTTAAAAGTCTATAGGACACGAACAGGAAAAATCAAAAGTGATAATTTTAAAGGCTTATATGCATGGTTTTGTCATAAAAAGTGTTTGGGGACCTGGGTCCTGCCCCAGGGGACATGTATCAATGCAAAAAAAAGTTTTAAAAACGGCTGTTTTTTCGGGAGCAGTGATTTTAATAATGCTTAAAGTGAAACAATAAAAGTATAATATTCCTTTAAATTTCATACCTGGGGGGCTTTTAAAATGGAGCATGTTTCCCGTGTTTAGAACAGTCCGAGGGCAAAATGACATTTCTAAAGGAAAAAAAGTCATTCAAAACTACTATCGCTAGCGCCGGCTAGAATGAATTGTCGGTCCGGCAATACACATAAAAGTTCATTGATAAAAACGGCATGAAATTTCCCCACAGGGGAACCCCGAACCAAAATTAAAAAGAAAAAATACGTGGGGGTCCCCTTAAATTCCATACCAGGCCCTTCAGGTCTGGTATGATTTTAAGGGGAACCCCACGCCAAAATTAAAAAAAAAAGGCATGGGGTCCCCCAAAAATCCATACCAGACCCTTATCTGAGCACGCAGGAAAAGAAGGGGGACAAGAGAGCGCCCCCCCTCCTGAACATACCAGGCCACATGCCCTCAACATTGGGAGGGTGGTTTGGGGTAGCGGCCCCCCAAAGCACCTTGTCCCCATGTTGATGGGGAGAAGGGGCTCATCCCCAAAACCCTTGCCCGGTGGTTGTGGGGGTCTGTGGGCGGGGGGCTTATCGGAAAATGGAAGCTCCCTTTAACAAGGGGACCCCAGATCCTGGCCCCCCCTGTGTGAATTGGTAATGGGGTAAAAATGTACCCCTACCATTTGACAAAAAAAGTGTGAAAAATGTAAAAAAAGACAAGAGACGGTTTTTGAAAATACCTTTATTAATTACTTCTTCTTTCCCGGCTTCTTCTTCTATCTTATTTCTTCTGGTCTTCCTTCGGTGTTATTCTTCCTCCATCTTCTTCTTCCCCCCGCTTCTTCCTCTGCTTCTTCCTCTGGTCTTCTTGTCCGGCATCTTCCTCCGGCTTCTTCTCCACTTCGTCCTCCGCATGATCCGCCTCAATGGGAGTCTTCTGCTGTGTGACGCTTCTGTTGAGGTGACAGTTCTTATATAATGGAGGGCGGAGCAACCCGGTGACCCCGCCCCCTCTAACGCATGGGGACTTCCCTATGGCTTTCCCTGTGTTGTCAGAGGCGGTGGGGTCACCCTGTTTACATAACATTTTATGTAACATTTTTGACACTTTTTTTGTGAAATGGTAGTACCCCATTACCAATTCACACAGCGGGCCGGAATCTAGGGGTCCCTTGTTAAAGGGGGCTTCCAGATCCCGATAAGCCCACTGCCCACAGACCCCCACAACCACCGGGCAAGGGTTGTGGAGATGAGGCCCTTCTCCCCATCAACATGGGGACAAGGTGCTTTGGGGGGGCGCTACCCCAAAGCACCCTCCCAATGTTTAGTGCATGTGGCCTGGTATGGTTCAGGAGGGGGGGGCGCTCTCTTGTCCCCCTTCTTTTCCAGCAGCCTGCCAGGTTGCGTGCTTGGATAAGGGTCTGGTATGGATTTTTGGGAGGACTCCACGCCATTTTTTAAAAAAATGTTGGCATGGGGTTCCCCTTAAAATCCATACCAGACCTGAGGGGTCTGGTATGGATTTTGAGGGGGACCCCCATGCCATTTTTTTTTTATTGTGGCGCGGGGTTTCCCTTAATACCCATACCAAACCTGAAGGGCCTGGTATGGGATTTAGGGGGACCCCCAAGCATTTTTTAAAAAATTTTGTTTCGGGGTTCCCCTGTGGGGAAATTCCAAGAACTTTTATGTGTATTGCCAGACCGACAATTCATTATCGCTAGGCGCTAGCGATAGTAGTTTTAAATGACTTTTATTCCTTTAGAAATGTCATTTTGCACTCGGACTGTTCTAAACACGGGAAACATGCGCCACTTTACAGGCATACTCTAGACACCCCCCAGGTACGAAATTTAAAGGAATATTAAACTTTTATTGTTTCACTTTAAGCATTATTAAAATCACTGCTCCCGAAAAAACGTCCGTTTTAAAACTATTTTTTTGCATTGATACATGTCCCCTGGGGCAGGACCTGGGTCACCAAACACTTTTTATGACAATAACTTGCATATAAGCCTTTAAAATGAGCATTTCTCCCATAGACTTTTAAAGGGTGTTCCGCGGCTTTCGAATTTGCCACGAAAACCCCAACAGCCAACGTTCGAGACAAACTCATGTTCGAGTCGAACTCATGTTCGACCCGAACATAAAGCCTATCCCTACCTACCAGGTGGAACTCGACTTTGTCAATGCTGCAGCGGCTATACATGCAGCAGAGGGCCGCCAACAAGTACCTGTGCGAATACAGCACGACAACAGGCACAGGCCGCCTCGGCTTTGTTTCCCCAAACCAATGGCTGATCATTAAGGATGCATGCACTGTATTGTCACCATTTGAGGAGGCCACAAAGATGGTGAGCCGTGACAGTGCATGCATCAGTGACACAATCCCTGTTGTGTCCCTGCTGGACCAGACTCTGCCTGGCATTAGGGATGAGCCGAACACCCCCCGGTTCGGTTCGCACCAGAACCCGCGAACGGACCGAAAGTTCGCACGAACGTTAGAACCCCATTGACGTCTATGGGACTCGAACGTTCGAAATCAAAAGTGCTCATTTTAAAGGCTAATTTGCATGGTATTGTCCTAAAAAGGGTTTGGGGACCCGGGTCCTACCCCAGGGGACATGTATCAATGCAAAAAAAACTTTTAAAAACGGACGTTTTTTCGGGAGCAGTGATTTTAATGATGCTTAAAGTAAAAAAAAAAAAGTGAAATATTCCTTTAAATATCGTACCTGGGGGGTGTCTATAGTATGCCTGTAAAGTGACGCGTGTTTCCCATGTTTAGAACAGTCCCTGCACCAAATGTCATTTTTAAAGGAAAAAATCTCATTTAAAACTGCTTGCGGGTTTAATGTCATGTCGGGTCATGGCAATATGGATGAAAATCAGTGAGACAAACGGCATGGGTACCCCCCAGTCCATTACCAGGCCCTTTGGGTCTTGTATGGATATTAAGGGGAACCCCGCACCCAAATTAAAATAAGGAAAGGTGTGGGGCCACCAGGCCCTATATACTCTGAACAGCAGTATACAGGCGGTGCAAACAAGACAGGGACTGTAGGTTTGTTGTTAAGTAGAATCTGTTTGTAATTTTGAACATTTTTAACGTGTTTAGCTCCAGCCAAAAAATCTTTTCTAAGCTTTTTGGAAAACATAGGGAAGGGTTATCACCCCTGTGACATTTGTTTTGCTGTCTTTCCTCCTCTTCAGAAGATTTCACCTCACTTTTTTGTCCCAATGAAAAATGTTTTTTGAAAATTTGGGTTTTTTTGTGGAACAAGGATTGGAAAGCATCAGTGGAAAGGAGAAATTGTTTTCCCATATTAACTCTTACAGGAGAGAATTTCCCTTCCTAGGGGTAGATTTCATCTCACTTCCTGTTGTCTCCTTCCGTTTGCAAGTAGGAGTCGTTTGTAAGTTAGATGTTTGAAAGTAGGGTCCTGCCCTATATACTCAGCAGAAATTTGGGCCTTAGGTGTTGCTGTGGCCACAACACTGTAAGCCCTCACAGGGCCCTGCTGTGAAATATTAGATCAAGAATTGTAATTACATGCCCCTGTTGAACAGGAGCTGAAAAATTAGGCCTTAGGCACTGGTGCTGGTGCCACAACACTGCAACCCCTCACAAACACTCTAGTTGGAACGCAGGAACGAGCCCTGCTGCAAAGTATTGCTTCAAAAATTGTAATTACACGCCCCTGTTAGACAGGGGCAGAAAAATTGGGCCTTAGGCACTGGTGCTGGTGCCACAACACTGCAACCCCTCACAGACACTCTAGTTGGAACGCAGGAACAAGCCCTGCTGCAAAGTATTGCATCAAAAATTGTAATTACACGCCCCTGTTAGACAGGGGCAGAAAAATTGGGCCTTAGGCACTGGTGCTGGTGCCACAACACTGCAACCCCTCACAGACACTCTAGTTGGAATGCAGGAACGAGCCCTGCTGCAAAGTATTACATCAAAAATTGTAATTACACGCCCCTGTTAAACAGGGGCTGAAAAATTGTGCCTTAGGCACTGGTGGTGGCGCCCAGAACCAAAAATGTTCTTACAAGCTATCAGCGTGATGATTGAGGAGGAAGAGGATAATTACTCAGGGATAGTCACTCAGCATCAGCATAGGCAGTCTTTGAAGGGATCTGAGATTTCAGAAAAAATTATTCGGTTACATCAGCATCAGGTGCTTGGTAGCTGGTGGTGATCCAAGACTCATTCATTTTTATGAAGGTCAGCCGATCGACCGAGTCGGTGGACAGACGCACCCTGTGATCGGTTACCACGCCTCCAGCAGCACTGAATGTGCGTTCCGAAAGAACGCTGGATGCAGGACAGGCCAGTAGCTCAATTGCATACTGTGCAAGCTCTGGCCAGTGATCCATCCTCAAGACCCAGTAACCCAGAGGATTTTCGGTGGGAAAGGTGTCCAAGTCTGATCTTGCCCCTAGGTATTCCTGCACCATGTAAAACAGACGCTGGCGATGGTTGCTGGAACCGATCATACCTTGGGGCTGCGGACCAAAAAATTGTCTGAACGCATCGGTCAGACGGCCACCTTCTCCACCGCTCCTTCTTTGACTGACCGAAGCCTCAGCAACACGTTGTCCAGAAACAGGAGTTTGTAACCTCCCAGTCTCTGGGAACGCGTTGCACAGACCTTTCAGAAGATGTTTCATCCTCTGCTCCCTCTGCGATGGCAAGATAAGGTCCGCAACCTTACCCTTGTAACGTGGATCAAGGAGGGTTGCCAGCCAGTATTGGTCCTTCTCCTTGATACCACGAATACGAGGATCCTTACGCAGGCTTTGTAGGATCAGGGAGGCCATGCAGCGTAGGTTTGCTGAGGCATTCGGTCCGGAGTCCTCTGGGTCACTAAGAACGACATGGTCCGCAGCCACCTCCTCCCAGCCACGTACAAGTCCATGTGTTTCTTGGGACTGATCCCTTAAAGACTGCTGCTGATGCTGAGTGCCAGGCTCCACCTCCATACTGACACAATCTTCCTCCTCCTCCTCTTCCTCCTCGTCCTCTTCCTGTGTGATCGGCGGGCACGCAGGAACACTGTCCGGATAAAGGGGGCCTTGAGAGCTAAGGAAGTCCTCCTCTTCCTGCCTCTGTTCTGCCTCAAGTGCCCTGTCCATTATTCCACGCAGCGTGTGCTCCAACAGGTGGACAAGGGGGACAGTGTCACTGATGCATGCACTGTCACTGCTCACCATCCTCGTGGCCTCCTCGAATGGTGACAGGACAGTGCATGCATCCCTGATCATGGCCCACTGGCGTGGGGAAAAAAAACCAAGCTCCCCTGACCCTGTCCTGGTGCCATAGTCGCACAGGTACTCATTGATGGCCCTCTGCTGCGTGTGCAGCCGCTGCAGCATGGCCAACGTTGAGTTCCACCTGGTGGGCATGTCACAGATTAGGCGGTTCTTAGGCAGGTTAACCTCCTTTTGGAGGTCCGTCAGCCGAGCACTGGCATTATATGACCGGTGGAAATGCACACAGACTTTCCTGGCCTGCCTCAGGACATCCTGTAAGCCCGGGTACCTGCCCAAGAACCGCTGCACCACCAAGTTAAGGACGTGAGCCAAACAGGGCACATGGGTCATTTGTCCCTGTCGGAGGGCAGAGAGGAGGTTGGTGCCATTGTCGCAAACCACCATTCCTGCCTTAAGTTGGCGTGGCGTCAACCACCTCTGAACCTGCCCCTGCAGAGCTGACAGAACCTCTGCCCCAGTGTGGCTCCTGTCCCCCAAGCACACCAGCTCAAGCACCGCATGGCATCTTTTGGCCTGCGTACTTGCGTAGCCCCTTGAACGCCTACGGAGCACCGCTGGTTCCGAGGAAGAGGCCATGGAGGAAGAAGAAGAGGAGGGGGTGGAGGAGAGAGGTGTGTCACAATCAGCATTTTGGAGGCGTGGTGGCGGAACAACCTCCAACACTACTGCACCTTGTCCTGCATCCTTCCCAGCTGCCAGCAGAGTCACCCAATGCGCCGTGAAACTTAGGTAACGTCCCTGTCCATGCCTGCTGGACCATGAGTCAGCGGTAATATGCACCTTACCGCTGACCGCCCTGTTCGGCGAGGCATGGACATTGCCTTCCACATGCCGGTAGAGAGCCGGAATCGCCTTCCGTGAGAAAAAGTGGCGTTTGGGTACCTGCCACTGAGGAACCGCACATTCCACAAACTCACGGAAGGGGGCAGATTCTACCAACTGAAAAGGCAGCAGTTGAAGTGCTAGCAATTTTGCCAAGCTAGCATTCAACCGCTGGGCATGTGGATGGCTGGGAGCAAACTTCTTTCGGCGGTGCAGCAGCTGGGGCAGGGAAATTTGCCTGGTACAATCTGACGTCGGTGTACCAAAAGCAGATTGCCCACAAGTACTTGGCTGTGACACACCTAATTCTACACCTTCATTCCTCTCACTGCAGGTCTCAGAGAGGACTGAAGGTCTAGTGGGGTTGGAAATCTCAGCTGATGAGGAGCAAGGAGAGATCCTCTTTGTTCTTTGGTGTGGGTCTTTTAGATACGCTTGCCAACGAACTGCATGGCAGGTCAACATATGTCTGGTCAAGCATGTGGTACCCAAGCGGGAGATGTTTTGGCCACGCGAGATACGCTTGAGACATATGTTGCAAATAGCAGCGGTGCGATCTGATGCACTCGTCTCAAAAAAGGCCCACACCAAAGAACTTTTTGAATAACGCGCAGAGACTGCAGCGCCCTGCACATGTGGAGCTTTGGGGTGTGATGCAGTCAATGTGCTGCCCTTAGGCTGGCCCCTGGAGGGCATCCTGCCTCGTTGGTGATGTGCCGCTGCCTCCTCCTCCTCCTCCTCCTCCTCCTCCTCCTCTCTCCTATCAGGCACCCACGTTGAGTCAGTGACCTCATCATCCCCTCCCTCCTCATCACTGGAGCAAACCTGGCAGTATGCTGCAGCAGGGGGAGCATGACTGCCAGATTGCTGTCCTTCTTGGGCACCCCCTCTGTCCGTGCTCATGTTACTGCCTTCATCGAGCTCAGTATCGTCATCAGAGCCTTCCAAACGCTGGGCATCCTCCTGGAGCATGTACCCAACACTGTGGTCAAACAGTTCGAGGGAATTCTCATGAGGACATGGTGGAGCTAGGGAAGGAGTCACTGATGACATTGAGCTGAAGGAAGAGGCCGCTGCTTTGCCAGACAAAGCACCCTGGGCATGGGTGAGAGAGGATGAGGAGGATGAGGACGGCTTGGTCATCCACTCGACCAAGTCTTCCGCATGTTGCGGCTCAACACGGCCAGCTGCCGAAAAAAAGGCCAAGCGTGTCCCATGGCCACGTGCTGATGAGGATGCACCGTCTCCACGACCAGCACTAGACACAGAGCCTGCTTGCCCTCTCTTATTGGCTTGTGACTGTCTGCCTCTCCTTCTTGGCCTTCCAGACATACTAATGGCCTGTAGCTGCACTAAGCTGGGATAGAACACCTGTAATTTTCTTCAGGTAGCTTTATATACTGTAACCAGACAAGCCTGCCTGTCAGTAGGAAGATAACAGGAACGGATCTAGCTGAACACTGTGAGCAGGACGCACTTTACTAAATGTAAATAGTCTAGCTGCCTGACCGTGGTACTAATAGGATCAAATAGAACACCTGTAATTTTCTTCAGGTAGCTTTATATACTGTAACCAGACAAGCCTGCCTGTCAGTAGGAAGATAACAGGAACGGATCTAGCTGAACACTGTGAGCAGGACGCACTGTACTAAATGTAAATAGTCTAGCTGCCTGACCATGGTACTAATAGGATCAAATAGAACACCTGTAATTTTCTTCAGGTAGCTTTATATACTGTAACCAGACAAGCCTGCCTGTCAGTAGGAAGATAACAGGAACGGATCTAGCTGAACACTGTGAGCAGGACGCACTGCACTAAATGTAAATAGCAGGAACGGCTCTAGCTGAACACTGTGAGCAGGACGCACTGCACTAAATGTAAATAGCAGGAACGGATCTAGCTGAACACTGTGAGCAGGACGCACTGCACTAAATGTAAATAACAGGAACGGATCTAGCTGAACACTGTGAGCAGGACGCACTGCACTAAATGTAAATAGTCTAGAAGATAACAGGAACGGATCTAGCTGAACACTGTGAGCAGGACGCACTGCACTAAATGTAAATAGCAGGAACGGATCTAGCTGAACACTGTGAGCAGGACGCACTGCACTAAATGTAAATAGCAGGAACAGATCTAGCTGAACACTGTGAGCAGGACGCACTGCACTAAATGTAAATAGCAGGAACGGATCTAGCTGAACACTGTGAGCAGGACGCACTGCACTAAATGTAAATAACAGGAACGGATCTAGCTGAACACTGTGAGCAGGACGCACTGCACTAAATGTAAATAGCAGGAACGGATCTAGCTGAACACTGTGAGCAGGACGCACTGCACTAAATGTAAATAGCAGGAACGGATCTAGCTGAACACTGTGAGCAGGACGCACTGCACTAAATGTAAATAGCAGGAACGGATCTAGCTGAACACTGTGAGCAGGACGCACTGCACTAAATGTAAATTGCAGGAACGGATCTAGCTGAACACTGTGAGCAGGACGCACTGCACTAAATGTAAATAGTCTAGAAGATAACAGGAACGGATCTAGCTGAACACTGTGAGCAGGACGCACTGCACTAAATGTAAATAGCAGGAACGGATCTAGCTGAACACTGTGAGCAGGACGCACTGCACTAAATGTAAATAACAGGAACGGATCTAGCTGAACACTGTGAGCAGGACGCACTGCACTAAATGTAAATAGTCTAGAAGATAACAGGAACGGATCTAGCTGAACACTGTGAGCAGGACGCACTGCACTAAATGTAAATAGCAGGAACGGATCTAGCTGAACACTGTGAGCAGGACGCACTGCACTAAATGTAAATAGCAGGAACGGATCTAGCTGAACACTGTGAGCAGGACGCACTGCACTAAATGTAAATAGCAGGAACGGATCTAGCTGAACACTGTGAGCAGGACGCACTGCACTAAATGTAAATAACAGGAACGGATCTAGCTGAACACTGTGAGCAGGACGCACTGCACTAAATGTAAATAGCAGGAACGGATCTAGCTGAACACTGTGAGCAGGACGCACTGCACTAAATGTAAATAGCAGGAACGGATCTAGCTGAACACTGTGAGCAGGACGCACTGCACTAAATGTAAATTGCAGGAACGGATCTAGCTGAACACTGTGAGCAGGACGCACTGCACTAAATGTAAATAGTCTAGAAGATAACAGGAACGGATCTAGCTGAACACTGTGAGCAGGACGCACTGCACTAAATGTAAATAGCAGGAACGGATCTAGCTGAACACTGTGAGCAGGACGCACTGCATTAAATGTAAATAGTCTAGATAGAAGATAACAGGAACGGATCTAGCTAAACTGAATACAGTGTATATATATATATATGCAACACCTGGGATGCATATATATACACAATACACTGTAAGTGCAGCTAACTGACTGACTGTTCTGCCTAATCTATCTAACTCAAATCAAATGACACTGTCTCTCTCTCTCTCTATCTCTCAGCACACCGGAACACACACTACACAGGGCCGCCGTGCAGGCGGCCTTATATAGTGTGGGGTGTGTACTAAATCCCCTGAGCCATAATTGGCCAAAGCCACCCTGGCTTTGGCCAATTACAGCTCTCTCTACTGACGGCGCTGTGATTGGCCAAGCATGCGGGTCATAGTGCATGCTTGGCCAATCATCAGCCAGCAATGCACTGCGATGCCGCAGTGAATTATGGGCCGTGACGCGCCACACGAATTTGGCGCGAACGGCCCATATCGTTCGCAATTCGGTGAACGGGCGAACAGCCGATGTTCGAGTCGAACATGGGTTCGACTCGAACACGAAGCTCATCCCTACCTGGCATTATGGAGAGGGCACTGGAGGCAGAGCAGCAGGAGGAAGAGGAGGACTTCCTTTCCTCTCAAGGCCCACTTTATCTAGACACCATCATTCCTATGTCACAGAACACACAAGAGGAGAGAGGGGAGGAGGATGAGGAGGAACATTCTGGCACTCTCATACGCTTCAAAGAAGAGGAAGACATGTGTCAATCTGTAAGCGATGGCTTTCTAACCCCAGGACCCTTGGGAGTAGTACGTGGCTGGGAGGAGGAAGTTCCAGATGCTGCCATCCTGAGTGACCCAGAGGAGTCTGCTTCTCAAGCTTCGGCAAATTTGAGGCACATGGGCAACCTCATGCTTCAAAGCCTGCGAAAGAACCCAGGAATACGTGGCATAAAGGAGAAGGATGATTACTGATTGGCAACCCTCCTTGACCACCGTTATAACAGAAAGGTCTCAGAACTCATCCCGTCCCCACAGAGAATACAGAAGATAAAATCCCTTGAGGACACGTTAAAGAGGATTTTATTGAACATTTTTCCTGACTCCAGTAGGTTACAGTGTCGTGGAAAACGTACTGTAGTTTTGAGTCTTCTGTTGGTGAAGAGAGAAGCGTTGGAGAAGGCATCCACCTACAGTGCCTTGCCAAAGTATTCACCCCCCTTGGCATTTTTCATGTTTTGTTGCCTCACAACCTGGAATTAACATGGATTGTTTGAGGATTTGCATCATTTAACCACTTAAGGACTAGCCTCGTTTTGGATTTTAGTGTTTACATGTTTAAAACAGTTTTTTTTGCTAGAAAATTACTTAGAACCCCCAAACATTATTTTTTTTTTCTAACACCCTAGAGAATAAAATGGCGGTCATTGTAATACTTTTTTTCGCACCGTATTTGCGCAGCGGTCTTATAAGCGCACTTTTTTTTGAAAAAAATCACTTTTTTGAATAAAAAAATAAGACAACAGTAAAGTTAGCCCAATTTTTTTTTATATTGTGAAATCTAATGTTATGCCAAGTAAATTGATATCCAACATGTCACGCTTCAAAATTGCGCCCGCTCGTGAAATGGCGTCAAACTTTTACCCTTAAAAATCTCCATAGGCGACGTTTAAAAAATTCTACAGGTTGCATGTTTTGTGTTACAGAGGAGGTTTAGGGCTAGAATTATTGCTCTCGCTCTACCAGTAGGGATGAGCCGAACACCCCCCTGTTCGGTTCGCACCAGAACATGCGAACAGGAAAAAAGTTCGTTCGAACATGCGAACACCGTTAAAGTCTATGGGACACGAACATGAATAATCAAAAGTGCTAATTTTCAAGGCTTATATGCAAGTTATTGTCATAAAAAGTGTTTGGGGACCTGGGTCCTGCCCCAGGGGACATGGATCAATGCAAAAAAAAGTTTTAAAAACGGCCATTTTTTCAGGAGCAGTGATTTTAATAATGCTTAAAGTCAAACAATAAAAGTGTAATATCCCTTTAAATTTCGTACCTGGGGGGGTGTCTATAGTGTGCCTGTAAAGGGGCGCATGTTTCCTGTGTTTAGAACAGTCTGACAGCAAAATGACATTTTGAAGGAAAAAACTCATTTAAAACTACCCGCGGCTATTGCATTGCCGACAATACACATAGAAGTTCATTGATAAAAACGGCATGGGAATTCCCCAAAGGGGAACCCCGAACCAAAATTAAAAAAAAAAAATGACGTGGGGGTCCCCCTAAATTCCATACCAGGCCCTTCAGGTCTGGTATGGATATTAAGGGGAACCCCGGCCAAAATTAAAAAAAAAAAATGACGTGGGGTTCCCCCTAAATTCCATACCAGACCCTTCAGGTCTGGTATGGATTTTAAGGGGAACCCCGCGCCAAAAAAAAAAAAAAAAAAACGGCGTGGGGTCCCCCCAAAAATCCATACCAGACCCTTATCCGAGCACGCAACCTGGCAGGCCGCAGGAAAAGAGGGGGGGACGAGAGTGCGGCCCCCCCTCCCTCCTGAACCGTACCAGGCCACATGCCCTCAACATTGGGAGGGTGCTTTGGGGTAGCCCCCCAAAACACCTTGTCCCCATGTTGATGAGGACAAGGGCCTCATCCCCACAACCCTGGCCGGTGGTTGTGGGGGTCTGCGGGCGGGGGGCTTATCGGAATCTGGAAGCCCCCTTTAACAAGGTGACCCCCAGATCCCGGCCCCCCCCCTGTGTGAAATGATAAGGGGGTACATAAGTACCCCTACCATTTCACGAAAAAAGTGTCAAAAATGTTAAAAATGACAAGAGACAGTTTTTGACAATTCCTTTATTTAAATGCTTCTTCTTTCTTCTATCTTGCTTCATCTTCTGGTTCTTCTGGCTCTTCTGGTTCTTCTGGTTCTTCCTCCGGCGTTCTCGTCCAGCATCTCCTCCGCGGCGTCTTCTGTCTTCTTCTCCTCGGGCCGCTCCGCACCCATGGCATGGGGGGGAGGCTCCCGCTCTTCTCTTCTTCTCTTCTTCTTTTCTTCTTTTCTTCTTTTCTTCTCTTCTTCTCTTCTTCTTCATTTTCTTCTCCGGGCCGCTCCGCAATCCATGCTGGCATGGAGGGAGGCTCCCGCTGTGTGACGGCGCTCCTCGTCTGACAGTTCTTAAATAACGGGGGGGGCGGGGCCACCCGGTGACCCCGCCCCCCTCTGACGCACGGTGACTTGACGGGACTTCCCTGTGACGTCACGGGGAATGCCACAGGGAAGTCTCGTCAAGTCACCGTGCGTCAGAGGGGGGCGGGGTCACCGGGTGGCCCCGCCCCCCCCCCCGTTATTTAAGAACTGTCAGACGAGGAGCGCCGTCACACAGCGGGAGCCTCCCTCCATGTCAGCATGGATTGCGGAGCGGCCCGGAGAAGAAAATGAAGAAGAAGAGAAGAAGAGAAGAAAAGAAGAAAAGAAGAAAAGAAGAAGAGAAGAAGAGAAGAGCGGGAGCCTCCCCCCCATGCCATGGGTGCGGAGCGGCCCGAGGAGAAGAAGACAGAAGACGCCGCGGAGGAGATGCTGGACGAGAACGCCGGAGGAAGAACCAGAAGAACCAGAAGAGCCAGAAGAACCAGAAGATGAAGCAAGATAGAAGAAAGAAGAAGCATTTAAATAAAGGAATTGTCAAAAACTGTCTCTTGTCATTTTTAACATTTTTGACACTTTTTTCGTGAAATGGTAGGGGTACTTATGTACCCCCTTACCATTTCACACAGGGGGGGGCCGGGATCTGGGGGTCACCTTGTTAAAGGGGGCTTCCAGATTCCGATAAGCCCCCCGCTCGCAGACCCCCACAACCACCGGCCAGGGTTGTGGGGATGAGGCCCTTGTCCTCATCAACATGGGGACAAGGTGTTTTGGGGGGCTACCCCAAAGCACCCTCCCAATGTTGAGGGCATGTGGCCTGGTACGGTTCAGGAGGGAGGGGGGGCCGCACTCTTGTCCCCCCCTCTTTTCCTGCGGCCTGCCAGGTTGCGTGCTCGGATAAGGGTCTGGTATGGATTTTTGGGGGGACCCCACGCCGTTTTTTTTTTTTTTTTTTTTGGCGCGGGGTTCCCCTTAAAATCCATACCAGACCTGAAGGGTCTGGTATGGAATTTAGGGGGAACCCCACGTCATTTTTTTTTTTAAATTTTGGCCGGGGTTCCCCTTAATATCCATACCAGACCTGAAGGGCCTGGTATGGAATTTAGGGGGACCCCCACGTCATTTTTTTTTTTTAATTTTGGTTCGGGGTTCCCCTTTGGGGAATTCCCATGCCTTTTTATCAATGAACTTCTATGTGTATTGTCGGCAATGCAATAGCCGCGGGTAGTTTTAAATGAGTTTTTTCCTTCAAAATGTCATTTTGCTGTCAGACTGTTCTAAACACAGGAAACATGCGCCCCTTTACAGGCACACTATAGACACCCCCCAGGTACGAAATTTAAAGGGATATTACACTTTTATTGATTGACTTTAAGTATTATTAAAATCACTGCTCCTGAAAAAACGGCCGTTTTTAAAACTTTTTTTTGCATTGATCCATGTCCCCTGGGGCAGGACCCAGGTCCCCAAACACTTTTTATGACAATAACTTGCATATTAGCCTTTAAAATTAGCACTTTTGATTTCTCCCATAGACTTTTAAAGGGTGTTCCGCGGCATTCGAATTTGCCGCGAACACCCCAAATTGTTCGCTGTTCGGTGAACTTGCGAACAGCCAATGTTCGAGTCGAACATGAGTTCGACTCGAACTCGAAGCTCATCCCTATCTACCAGTCATGGCGATACTTCACATGTGTGGTTTGACCACCGTTTTCATAAGCGGGCGCTACTCACATATGCGTTCGCTTCTGCGCCTGAGCTCGTTAGGACAGGGTGCTTTAAAAAATGTTTTTTCTTTTTTTCTTATTTATTTTACTTTTATTTAATTCTTCACTGTTTTTTTTTTTTTAAATTGGATCACTTTTATTCCTATTACAAGGAATGTAAACATCCCTTTTAATAGAAAAAAGCATGACAGATCCTCTTAAATATGAGATCTGGGGTCAAAAAGACCTCAGATCTCATATTTAGACTTAAATGCAATAAAAAAATAAAAAAATAAAAATGTAATTTGAAAAAATGACATTGAAAAAATGTGCTTTTAACCACTTCACTACCCGCCTATAGTCATATGACGTCCTGGGATTCCCGGCCGTCTAGGGGGCGCCCGCCGCGCTGCTCGGGGCCCGGTGCGTGTGCCCGGCTGCCGTGATGTCCGCCGGGCACCCGCGATTGCATGTTAACCGGGCCAGACCGTGGATCTGTGTGTGTAAACACACAGATCCACAGCCTGTCAGCTCTGAGGAGAGCGATCTGTGTTCCCAGAACGGAGGAACACTGATCGGTCTCCTCCCCTTGAGCGTCCCCTCCCCCTTCAGTTAGAATCATTCCCTAGGAAACATATTAACCCCTCCCCGCCCCCAAGTGGTTGACCCCTTCACTGCCTGTCACATTTACACAGTAATCAATGCAATTTTATAGCATTGATCGCTGTATAAATGTGAATGGTCCCAAAAATGTGTCAAAAGTGTCCGATGTGTCCACCATAATTTCGCAGTCATGAAAAAAAATCGCAATCGCCGCTAAAAAAATAAATAAATATTTTTTTTTTTTAAATGCCATAAATCTATCCCGTATTTTGTAGACGCTATAACTTTTGCGCAAACCAATCAATATACGCTTATTGCGATTTTTTTTTACCAAAAATATGTAGAAGAATACGTATCGGCCGAAACTGAGGAAAAAATTTGTTTTTTAAAAAAAAAATTGGGATATTTATTATAGCAAAAAGTAAAAAATATTGTGTTTTTTTCAAAATTGTCGCTCTTCTTTTGTTTATAGCGCAAAAAATAAAAACCGCAGAGGCGATCAAATACCACCAAAAGAAAGCTCTATTTGTGGGGAAAAAAGGACATCAATTTTTTTGGGTACAACGTTGCACGACCGCGCAATTGACGTTTAAAGTGCGACAGCGCTGAAAACTAAAAATTGGCCTGGGAAGGAAGGGGGTGAAATTGCCCTGTATTGAACCGGTTAAGAGGCATGGGCGGAAGTGACGGTATGACATCGCTTCCGCCCTGCAGTGTCATGGGGATGGGTGGGGGCTATCTTACCCTCACTCGTCTCCATGCACAGCCACTGAGAGGATGCGATCGCCTTCGCTGCTACCAATGGCTCCGGAGCGGAGGGCACGGGATGGCAGTGGGAGGGGGGCCCCTCTCCCGCCACTGATAAAAGTGATCTTGCGGCGCATCAGTCACAGGGACCACTTTTATCTTGTAGATGACTGCCACACGAAAACGGTGAAATGGTGATACCGGGGTTATGGCAGCTAGCTGCTGTCATAACAATGATATCCGTCCTCAAAGTTAGGACGTACATTGGCGTGCGCTGGTCGGCAAATGGTTAATATACAGAACATGCCCACAACTTTGAAGATGTTTTTGTTTTTATTGTGAAGCAAACAACAAATAGGACAAAATAACAGAAAAAAGTCAATGTGCATAACTATTCATCCCCTAAAGTCAATACTTTGTAGAGCCACCTTTTGCGGCTATCACAGCTCCAAGTCGCTTTGGATAAGTCTCCATGAGCTTACCACTGGGATTTTTGCCCATTCCTCCTTGCAAAACTGCTCCAGCTCCTTCAAGTTGGATGGTTTACACTTGTGAACAGCAAACTTTAAGTCTGATCACAGATTTTCTATTGGATTGAGGTCTGGGCTTTGACAAGGCCATTCCAACACATTTATATGTTTCCCCTTAAACCACTCAAGTGTTGCTTTAGCAGTATGTTTGGTGTCATTGTCTTGCTGGAAGGTGAACCTCCATCCTAACGTCAAATCACACACAGAGTGGTACAGGTTTTGCTCAAGAATATCCCTGTATTTAGCATCATCCATCTTTCACTTAACTCTGACCAGCTTCCCAGTCCTGACTGCTGAAAAACATCCCCACAGCATAATGCTGCGACCACGTCCAGCGAGGCCAAGACATTGCCTTCCACATGCCGGTAGAGAGCCGGAATCGCCTTCCGTGAGAAAAAGTGGCATTTGGGTACCTGCCACTGAGGAACCGCACATTCCACAAACTCACGGAAAGGGGCAGAGTCTACCAACTGAAAAGGTAGCAGTTGAAGTGCTATCAATTTTGCCAAGCTAGCATTCAACCACTGGGCATGTGGATGGCTGGGAGCTAACTTCTTTGAGCGGTGCAGCAGCTGGGGCAGGGAAATTTGCCTGGTACAATCTGACGTTGGTGTACCAAAAGCAGATTGCCCACAAGTACTTGGCTGTGACACACCTAATTCTACACCTTCATTCCTCTCAGTGCAGGTCTCAGAGAGGACTGAAGGTATAGTGGTGTTGGAGATCTCAGCTGATGAGGAGCAAGGAGAGGTCCTCTTTGTTCTTTGGTGTGGGTCTTTTAGATACGCTTGCCAACGAACTGCATGGCAGGTCAACATATGTCTGGTCAAGCATGTGGTGCCCAAGCGGGAGATGTTTTGGCCACGTGAGATACGTTTGAGACATATGTTGCAAATAGCAGAGGTGCGATCTGATGCACTCGTCTCAAAAAAGGCCCACACCAAAGAACTTTTAGAAAAATGCACAAAGACAGCAGTGCCCTGCACATGCGGTGCTTTGCGGTGTGATACAGTCAATGTGCTGCCCTTAGGCTGGCCCCTGGAGGGCACCTTGCCTCGTTGGTGATGTGCCTCCTCCTCCTCCTACTCCTCCTCCTCCCCTCTCCTATCAGGCACCCACGTTGAGTCAGTGACCTCATCATCCCCTCCCTCCTCATTACTGGAGCAAACCTGGCAGTATGCTGCAGCAGGGGGAGCATGACTGCCAGATTGCTGTCCTTTTTGGGCACCCCCTCTGTCCGTGCTCACATTACTGCCTTCATCGAGCTCAGTATCATCATCAGAGCCTTCTAAACGCTGGGCATCCTCCTGGAGCATGTACCCAACACGGTGGTCAAACAGTTCGAGGGACTCCTCAGGAGGACATGGTGGGGCTAGGGAAGGAGTAACTGATGCCATTGAGCCGAGGGAAGAGGCCGCATTGGCAGCTGCTTTGCCAGACAACGTACCCTGAGGATTAGTGAGAGAGGATGAGGAGGATGAGGACGGCTTGGTCATCCACTCGACCAAGTTTTCTGCATGTTGCGGCTCAACACGGCCAGCTGCCGAAAAAAAGGCCAAGCATGTCCCACGGCCACGTGCTGATGAGGATGCACCGTCACCACGACCAGCACTGTTGCCTCTAGACACAGAGCCTGCTTGCCCTCTTTTATTGGCTTGTGACTGTCTGCCTCTCCTTGTTGGCCTTCCAGACATACTAATGGCCTGTAGCTGCACTAAGCTGGGATATATATATATATAATGATACTGCAACTAGCAAAATCAACTGCCTACCTGTAGTATGAGAACACCACCAACCTTCTACAGGTAGCTTTAGCTGAACACTGTGCAGAGGTCGCACTAAAGTAACGTGTAAATAATTTAGCTGCCTGCGGTAGTGATAGGATCAGGAAAACACCACCAACCTTCTACAGGTAGCTTTAGCTGAACACTGTGCAGAGGTCGCACTACACTAACTTGTAGTTTTAGCTGAACACTGTGAGGAGGACACACTACACTAACTTGTAGCTTATTTAGCTGCCTGCAGCAGTAATAGGATCAGAAAAACACCACCAACCTTCTACAGGTAGCTTTAGCTGAACACTGTGCAGAGCTCGCAAAAAACTAACTTGTAGCTTATTTAGCTGCCTGCGGTAGTGATAGGATCAGGAAAACACCACCAACCTTCTACAGGTAGCTTTAGCTGAATACTGTGCAGAGCTCGCAAAAAACTAACTTGTAGCTTATTTAGCTGCCTGCGGTAGTGATAGGATCAGGAAAACACCACCAACCTTCTACAGGTAGCTTTAGCTGAACACTGTGCAGAGCTCTCAAAAAATGAACTTGTAGCTTATTTAGCTGCCTGCGGTAGTGATAGGATCAGGAAAACACCACCAACCTTCTACAGGTAGCTTTAGCTGAACACTGTGCAGAGGTCGCACTACACTAACTTGTAGTTTTAGCTGAACACTGTGAGAAGGACGCACTACACTAACTTGTAGCTTTAGCTGAACACTGTGCAGAGGTCGCACTGCACTAACTTGTAGTTTTAGCTGAACACTGTGAGGAGGACGCACTACACTAATTTGTAGCTTTAGCTGAACACTGTGCAGAGGTCACACTACTCTAACTTGTAGTTTTAGCTGAACACTGTGAGGAGGACACACTACACTAACTTGTAGCTTTAGCTGAACACTGTGCAGAGGTCACACTACACTAACTTGTAGTTTTAGCTGAACACTGTGAGGAGGACGCACTACACTAACTTGTAGCTTTAGCTGAACACTGTGCAGAGGTCACACTACACTAACTTGTAGTTTTAGCTGAACACTGTGAGGAGGACACACTACACTAACTCATAGCTTTAGCTGAACACTGTGAGGAGGACGTACTACCCTAACTTGTAGCTTCAGCTCAACACTGTGCACTACACTAACTTGTAGCTTTAGCTGAACACTGTGAGGAGGACGCACTACACTAACTTGTAGCTTTAGCTGAACACTGTGCAGAGGTCTCACTAAACTAACTTGTAGCTTTAACTGAACACTGTGAGGAGGACGCACTACACTAACTGTAAATAGTCTAGCTGCCTGACTGTGGTACTAATAGGATCAAAAGAACACCAGCAATTTTCTTCAGGTAGCTATAAATACTGTAACAACACAAGCCTGTCTGTCAGTAGCAAGATAACAGGAACGGATCTAACTAAACTGAATGCAGTGTGTATATATATATATATATATATATATATATATATATATATATACAACACCTGGGATGCATATATATACACAATACACTGTAAGTGCAGCTAACTCACTGACTGTCCTGCCTAATCTATCTAACTTAAATCAAATGACACTCACTCACTGTCTGTCTGTCTGTCTGTCTGTCTGTCTGTCTGTCTGTCTGTCTCTCTCTCTCTCAGCACACTGGAACACACTACACAGGGCCGCCATGCAGGCGGCCTTATATAGTGTGGGGCGTGTTCTAAACCCCCTGAGCCATAATTGGTCAAAGCCACCCTGGCTTTGGCCAATTACAGCTCTCTCTACTGATGGCGCTGTGATTGGCCAAGCATGTGGGTCATAGTGCATGCTTGGCTAATCATCAGCCAGCAAAGCACTGCGATGCCGCAGTGAATTATGGGCCGTGACGTGCCACACGAATTTGGTGCGAACGGCCCATATCGTTCACAATTCGGCGAACGATCGAACAGACGATGTTGTTCGACTCGAACACGAAGCTCATCCCTATTGGTAAGTGTACTCGGACGCTCCTCATTAGGGTTGGATGTATTACATTGTAGACCCCTCGGGGGGCAAGTCGTTGAGAAGGCTATTCTTACCACCTTGTGTGCGTCCATTACTGTGATTGAAGGGTTTCTTTTGGGAATTATCGCTGACACTGCGATGTGTCTCTCAACCCTCTCCTGCTGTCAGGGATGTTATACACAGACATCCAATGCAGGTGATCAGATCGCTGGGCTGCACCAAGGAATCAGGGAAAAACAAGTAAATAAAAAAAGTATGTTTATTAAGGATAGGGACACACGTGCAAACCAACAGCCAACCATAAACGAGAAAACAAGTGCAAGACACAGCAAACCCCAAAACCACCTAACTATCTATCTAACTAATATATATATATAATATATATATATATATATATATATATATATATATATATATATATATATATATATATATATATATATATATATTGTACAGGACGCGGTGGCAGGGTCCTGGAAGGATGCTAGGTTTCCCCTCTGTTTGGGCTGTGGTCCCTTTAAGGGAACAAAAAAGGGTTAACTCACCTGTAAGAGGAAGTGGGTTTAAAACAAGACAGGAAGTTAGAGAGGGTGTGGAGGAGTGTAGAGGAGAATGTGGATGGTGTTTGGTGTGCAGCAACAGTGAATAGCAGTGTCCTGCCTGGAAGCCTCCTGCTAGACAGGAATCTACCTGCAACAGAAACTAAGGACTGTTTAACTGCAATAGCAGTTCTGGACTTTGCAAGTCGGTGAGACTGAAACCTTTTTCTTTTGTTTTCGCTGCTGTAAAGCTATTTAAGTTCAATAAATCTCCTTTTGAGTGAAAAGCCTGTGTCCTGCGATCTAGTTGGTTCCCCAAACATTACAAGTGGTGCTCGAATGCGGGCAGGACAGAGTAACAGGCATTTTTCTTGCTGTTTTTTTTTTGTATTGGACTTAAAACTGACATTTAAAGGGACAGTACAGTGGATTTATGTCCTGGGTTAAAGCCGCACAAACCCTGAAAGCTGAAGCAATGGAGGAGCTAATTAAACAGCTGTCCTTGGCTAATATACAAGCGCAGACTCGCCATGAGGAAGCTAATCAGCGCTTAACAACCCAGCTGGAGGTACAGCAAGAAAACACTCGCCTGTTGGTGGCCCAGTTGGCAGCCCAGCAAGCAACCCAGCAAGAGGTTATGCAGGCTCAGGTGACTGCCTTAAAAGAAGTAGTGCAGCAGCTTTCTCAGGGCCGTGAGCAAGCGGCTGTTGCCCCTGGCAACCAGGTGACCGTGGGGGCAAGCCATTTTTTGCAGAAGTTGTCCCTGAGTGATGATGTAGAGGCCTTTCTTGCTACATTTGAGAGGACGGCAGAGAGAGAAGGGTGGCCCCAGGACCAGTGGGCTGGCCTAATTGCTCTTTTCCTAACCGGAGATCCTCAAAAAGCCTACTTCAACCTGCCACCAGATCACGCTAAAGACTATCAAAAATTAAAGGCAGAAATGTTGGCTCGTTTGGGGGTAACTACAGCTGTTCAGGCCCAACGAGTGCACCAATGGAAGTATCGTCCAGATCGTCCACCACGGTCTCAAATGCATGACCTGGTGCAACTTGTAAAAAAATGGCTGCAGCCCGAAATGTTGTCTGGCCTCCAAATCGTGGAGCGGGTCGTGCTGGACCGATACCTAAGGTCACTGCCAGACGACCTTCAACGGTGGGTCAGCCATGGAGACTCCAAAACAGTGAACCTCCTTGTCGAGATGGTGGAACGATACACAGTGGTGGAGGATCTGCTTGGCCCTACCAAGCGCCAAGGACCCAGTCTGCCACGGCCTATTCGTTCGACTGCTGCCCTTCGAAAGGACGTTCCCCGGAGCCCTGGAACCAACACCCCGGAAGGTCAAGAGTCACTCCCGATACCTTCTCAGCGATTTGTTCCTGTTCGGAGAGGAGGGGATGTACAATGTTGGTGATGTCATTCCTGGGGCCATACCCGGGCCCACTGCCCACTGCAAGAGGAGCCCATGGAATGCGGGGTTCTTCGGAGGGGTTCTTTTTATGCCCACAAAGCATGCACAACACATATTGATCTTGGAGAAGAGAAATTTGAGTGTGAAGTCCAAGTGAACCACCTCTCTGCCCGGGCTTTGCTGGACTCCGGAAGCATGGTAACCCTGGTCCATCCTAGAGTAATTGGGAAGATCGGTCCGGTAAGAAAAACTTTACGGGTGGTGTGCATTCACGGGGACACTAGAGAGTACCCTCTGATCTCGGTGTCCATCTCCACAGCATGTGGCACTGGTACTCAAGAGGTGGGGGTGGTAAAGAACTTAGTACATGATGTTATCATAGGACGAGACTGTCCATTATTTGCAAAACTGTGGGGACAAGGAGAACTACCTGGACGGTCCAGAGACTGGGGAGAAACTAGTCCCTCTGTTCCTGCTGTTTAGAGAAATAACCCTGAAATGCCGAATGTTCTTGAAA
Organism: Aquarana catesbeiana; assembly: GCF_042186555.1. NCBI lineage: Eukaryota > Metazoa > Chordata > Amphibia > Anura > Ranidae > Aquarana > Aquarana catesbeiana. The sequence goes on along the minus strand of NC_133326.1, from coordinate 483,012,143 downwards.
ATGCTAATGATTTGGTTAATGGTGATGAAAGTAGTGCTGATATTATTAAGGGTGTCAAAATGTGTGGTTCACAGACCTACCTGAACACTGTAGAGGGGGGGGGAACCTTCCCCACTTCAGGTAATGCTGGGGGAAGAGGATGAGGAAGTGGCCGTTACCCCTGCCCTGCCAGATTTGGGTGTTCCGCAGGGGGCATTTGGTACTGCCCAGATGCAGGACCCCACTTTGGCCCATGCACGGGAACAAGTTGTAGTAATAAATGGGGTTCCCCAAGAGCCAGGTGCGAGTGAGCGGTGGCCACACTTTGCAATATGTAATGAATTGCTTTATCGGTTACCAAAGTGAGAAAAAATGTGGTAGAGCAATTATTGGTACCCCAACAGTATAGACGCAAGGTCCTGGACCTGGCCCATGATGATGTTTTAGGGGGACACCTGGGAGTTGAAAAGACGGAGGCACGGATCACCGACCGGTTTTACTGGCCAGGTCTGAAAGCAGAGGTAAGGAGATACTGTACCTTTTGTCCCACCTGTCAGTTAACCGCTCCGGTGACCCACTTCCGGAATCCTTTGGTCCCTCTGCCCATAATTGAGGTCCCATTTGAAAGGATAGCCATGGATATAGTGGGTCCCTTGGTGAAGTCGTCTCGAGGTCACTCCTACATACTGGTGATTCTCAACTATGCCACCCGATATCCTGAGGCGCTACCCCTGCGGAATACCTCCTCTAAGGCTATTGCCCGGGAATTATTCCAGTTGTTTACACGGACTGCTTTTCCCAAGGAAATACTAACGGACCAGGCCACCCCGTTTATGTCGAGGGTTATAGCCGATGTGTGCAAGCTCTTCCGGATTAAACAGCTGCGCACATCGGTCTACCATCCCCAAACGGATGGGTTAGTAGAACGCTTTAATAAGACCCTTAAATCTATGCTCAAGAGAGTTGTACAAAGGGATGGGAAAGACTGGGACTGTCTGTTACCAGCTCTCCTGTTTGCTATCCGGGAAGTGCCCCAGGCCTCCACTGGGTTTTCGCCCTTTGAGTTGGTATATGGGCGGAGACCTCGCGGACTACTGGATTTTGTTCAAGAGGAATGTGAAAGTGAACCTAGTCAGCATAAGAGTGTTCTTGAATATGTTTCCCAAATGCAGGAGAGGATCTGAACTGTGTTGCCACTAGTCAAGGAACATTTACAAAAAGCCCAGGAGGCTCAACGGCGAGTCTATAATAGGGCTGCTAAAATAAGGAACTTCCAAGTGCGGGATCGAGTAGCGGTGTTGATTCCCACTGTGGAAAGTAAATTCTTAGCCAGGTGGCAAGGCCCTTTTGAAGTTGTAGAAAGAGTGGGAGAGGTGAATTATAAAGTCCACCAACCGGGTAAGAGGAAACACTATCAAATATATCATGTAAAATTGTTAAAGCCCTGGACAGAGAGGGAACCAGTGACCTCCCTGGCTAGTGCAAGATTGGAGCCTCGGGTTGGGGTGGAGAGTGTCCAAGTAGCAAATACCCTGTCTAAAACCCAAAGTCAGCAGGCAAAGGAGTTCTTGCAGAGAAATAAAGAAAAATTTTCAGACTTGCCAGGGCTCATGAGTACCATAGAGCATGATATCATCACGGAACCAGGATTCAAAGTTTTTGTCCTGCCCTACCGCATCCCAGAGGCCCAAAGGAAGGCTGTTTCAGAGGAAGTGAAGAAGATGTTAGACCTGGAGATTATTGAAGAATTGCAGAGTGAGTGGTCGAGCCCGATTGTGTTGGTACCGAAGCCCAACGGGACTCTGCGATTCTTCAATGATTTCTGGAAACTTAATGAAGTTTCACGGTTTGATGCCTACCCCATGCCCCGGGTAGATGAGCTTATTGAGAGACTAGGTCCAGCCTAGTTTATCACTACGTTAGACCTTACCAAGGGATATTGGCAAATCCCGTTGACTAAGGCTGCTAGGGAGAAAACTGCGTTTTCTACCCCAGAGGGGAGTTTTCAGTACAAAAGGATGCCTTTTGGATTGCAGACTGCTCCAGCCACATTCCAGCGAGCAATGGATAGGATTTTACAACCTCACCGGAAGTATGCCTCAGTGTACTTGGACGACATAGTCATTTTTAGCGGAGACTGGGAATCACACTTGCCCAAAGTCCAGGCAGTGCTGGACTCTCTTTGGAAGGAGGGGTTTACAATAAACCCTGAAAAATGTGCTTTGGGAACGGAGGAGGTGAAATACTTGGGCTATATCGTGGGTAGAAGGGTGGTGAAACCTCAGGTCAGCAAGGTAGAGGCTATACAGAGTTGGCCCCGTCCCCTCACAAAAAAGCAGGTACGTGCATTCTTGGGCATGGTGGGATACTACAGGAGGTTTGTACCCAACTTTGCCACGTTGGCGGCTCCATTGACCGATCTGACTAAGGGTCGGAAATCGGTCATGGTGGAGTGGAATGCAGACGCTGAGAAGGCCTTTTTGGAGCTCAAGTCGGCACTGTGCCAACACCCTGTCCTGGTAGCACACAATTTTTCAAAAGAGTTTGTTAAACAAGGCGGGGACAAAAGCTAAAGGGGAACAGGAGCCTAGGTATAAAGAAGCAGACCATAAAGGAGGCAGGTAACAGGGAACTGATCTCAAGGACAGGATTTAGGGAGTGGGATCCAGGAACAAGCAGGAACATAAGCAGGACAAAAGTAGGTATAGGCAGGGACAAGGCTAGCAGAGTGAATTCTGAAGCAATGAGCTTGGGCTCAGGGCGGGTTTATATAGACCAGCAGACTCAAAACAGGTGTGCCTGATAGCTGGTCTGTAGTACAGGCAAGGAGACACCCGCTGGTGGCCACCAGAATTACACCCTTTGGTGTTGAACGTAACAGTGCCACCAGCAGGTAAAACCAGTAATTACACAGTTTTTGGCAGTTCTCCCCCCTAAAGGAGTGGCCTCCGGATGCTCCATTCAGCCCTGGGCATGACAGTCCGAGTGGGTGCAGAAACACCCTAAAAAGTTTCCCTACTGAGTCTGCAGACTTCTTCGCACTTCCAAGGCCAGAGTCCTTTAGTTCACTGGGGGAAATGCCACCAGAGTCCGAAAATAGGACACGCACCCCACCACCCGGGTCAGAAAGTTTCGTGATCCGGAGATGAAAATTAGCAGGGCAACGGGCAAGAACCAATCGGAGGCAGACCACACAGGGGCATTACATTCAGGCTGGGCGACAAATAGGATTGACACAGCAGCAAGATGGGCATCAGTCAGGAAAACATCAGTGGCAAGCTTGGGCATCAGGAACAGGTTTAGCAGGCACCATGTCATCAGGCTGGGCAAAGAGCACCGGGTCATCAGGCTGGGCAAAGAGCACCGGGTCATCAGGCTGGGCAAAGAGCACCGGGTGTCAGGAGCCAGGGAGCGTCTCCGCTCGCCGGGCTCCGGGGCGCATGCGCGGTGGCCTGGCGCTTTGCCGCACACCCGTTCGCGGCCTGATGGTGCAGCGCGCGCGGGTGCATGGCGGTCCCCGTGTGCGCGCCGTAGCCTGTGCGGGTGCCCGGTAGCGCGTCACACTGACGCGCTCGCCGGGCAGGGAGACTATTTCTGACGGCTCCAGTGCCCAGTCGGGTTGCTGGTTCGTCGTCAGCTCTCCCTGTCTCCCTGTCCCTGTGATATCCTGATACCTGCCTGTCTCTGTGTACCAAACCCTGGCTTGTTAACTAACTACTCTACCGGATTAACCCACTACCTGCCTGTCTCTGTGTATCAAACCTTGGCTTGTTAACCACTACTCTGCTGGATTGCCTGATACCCTGACCTCTGCCTGTATTACGGACTTGTCTCTATCTGATTGCCTGATACCCCTGATCTTGGCCTGCATTAACGGACTTCCTACTGTTAGATCTGCCTGCTTCACATTAACCTCTGTTGGTAATTACAGTTTGCCTCTGCCTAGGCTCAGTCCTCATTCCTGGTCCCGCCTACAGATTCCAGAGCACCCGCTTCCTATCCCCGGACCTCCTACCTCCCGGAAGCCCGTGCCTCCGCGTGCCCCCAGCTCTCTGTACCCATTTCAGGGGTCTGGGTGCGCGTGGTCGTAAGGGCGAGCCGCTCTCGGCATCTCGGCCTCGGTGAGTATTAGTCCCGTGACACCGGGTCATCAGGCTGGGCAGCAAGCAGAAGGACTTTAAGCTGAGCAGCAGACAGAGGCACATCAAGCTGGGCAGCGTGCACAGGCACATCAAGCTGGGCAGTGGGCATATCCAGCTGGGGAGCAGGCACAGGCATATCAAACTAATCAATGGGCGGTGGCACATCAACCTGGGCAGCAGGCAGAGGGTCATCAAGCTGGGCAGTGGATGGAGGCACATCAAGCTGGGCAGCAGGCAGAGGCACAACAAGCTGGGCAGAGGGCACAGGCACATCAAGCTGGACAGCAGGCACATCAAATTGGGCAGCGGGCACAGGCACATCAAATTGGGCAGCGGGCACAGGCACATCAAATTGGGCAGCGGGCACAGGCACATCAAGCTGGGCAGTGGGCACAACAAGCTGGGCAGTGGGCACAACAAGCTGGGCAGTGGGCACAGGCACATCAAACTAATCAGTGGGCGGAGGCATATCAAGCTGGGCAGCAAGCAGAGGGACATCAAGCTGGGCAGCAAGCAGAGGGACATCAAGCTGGGCAGCAAGCAGAGGGACATCAAGCTGGGCAGCAAGCAGAGGGACATCAAGCTGGGCAGCGGGCACAGGCACATCAAACTAATCAGTGGGCGGAGGCACATCAAGTTGGGCAGCAAGCAGAGGGACATCAAGCTGGGCAGCAAGCAGAGGGACATCAAGCTGGGCAGCAAGCAGAGGGACATCAAGCTGGGCAGCAAGCAGAGGGACATCAAGCTGGGCAGCGGGCACAGGCACATCAAGCTGGGCAGCGGGCACAGGCACATCGAGCTGGGCAGCGGGCACAGGCACATCGAGCTGGGCAGCGGGCACAGGCACATCGAGCTGGGCAGCGGGCACAGGCACATCGAGCTGGGCAGCGGGCACAGGCACATCGAGCTGGGCAGCGGGCACAGGCACATCGAGCTGGGCAGCGGGCACAGGCACATCGAGCTGGGCAGCGGACAGAGGCACATCGAGCTGGGCAGCGGACAGAGGCACATCGAGCTGGGCAGCGGACAGAGGCACATCAGGCTGGGCAGCGGACAGAGGCACATCAGGCTGGGCAGCAGACTTCAGGTCATCTGGCTGGGTAGCAGACTTCAGGTCATGTGGCTAAACAGTAGACACTGAAACATCAGGCTGGGCAGCGAACACCGTATCAACAGGCTGGGTAATGGGTATCGGCTCAACAAGCTGGGTAACAGGCACCGGCCCAATAGGTTGGGTAATGAGCACAATCTCAGCAAACTGGGCAACAGACACCGGCCCAGCAAGCCGGATGACGGATACTGGCTCAACAGGCTGGGTGACTGTCACCGGTTCAGCAGGCTGGGTAAGGGGCACTGACTCCACAGGCTGGGTAACGGGCACCGGCTCCACAGTCTGGGTAACAGACACTGGCCCAGCAAGCTGGGTTATGGGCACTGGATCTTCAGGCTGGAATATGGGCACTGGAACTTCAGGTTGGGATATGGGCACCGGAACTTCAGGTTGGGATATGGGCACCGGAACGTCAGGTTGGGATACGGGCACCGGAACTTCAGGCTGGAACATGGGCACCGGAACTTCAGGCTGGAACATGGGCACCGGAACTTCAGGCTGGAACATGGGCACCGGAACTTCAGGCTGGAACACGGGCACCGGAACTTCAGGCTGGAACACGGGCACCGGAACTTCAGGCTGGAACACGGGCACCGGAACTTCAGGCTGGAACACGGGCACCGGAACTTCAGGCTGGAACACGGGCACCGGAACTTCAGGCTGGAACACGGGCACCGGAACTTCAGGCTGGAACACGGGCACCGGAACTTCAGACTGGAACACGGACACCGGAACTTCAGGCTGGGACATGGGTATTAGAACTTCAGGCTGGAACACAGGCACCAGAACTTCAGGCTGGAATACGGGCAACGGAACTTCAGGCTGGAATACGGGCATCGGAACTTCAGGCTGGAACGGATCTGCTGGTGAGGAGGCAGGATTGGATACTGGCATGACGGTATGGGTTGGGAAAAACTTCTGCTTCTTTTTTTTTTTTTTAGCCACTGAGGATTTGTATGGGGGTACAGGGCTGTAGGTATTGGATGCAGCTGGTAGAAGAGAAGAACGGAAGGATGGCAAAACAGAGGGAGCAGGTTTTGAAGGGAGATTTAGTGGAGCTGATGGAGGCAGCTGAGAAGAAGCAGGAGGGTTAAAGGCAGGGTGTGTGCAGCAGGAGGAAACGGAGTACTTGTATTTCATTGGTAAAAGGGTATATTGGGTGCAGGGTTGCCAACCGCCAGTAAATTTACTGTCCGTTTGTAAAAATCTGTGATTTTTTTTCACAGCTGCCAGTAAATATCAGGGGCTGATAATTTCATGCTGTGTTGACTTTTTAAGTGTAAATCAAGCAAATTACTTTGTTCTAGGTATTGTCAATGTTTCCATATCACACTTATACTGTTCAAATATTCACTGTTGGTTTTCAAAAGGAGTGCTGTAATTTCTCAGGTTGCTAGTAAAAAATGTGCTCTGCCAGTAAATTTTCAATGTTTTGTCAGTAAAAATTGCTGCGGGAGGTTGGCAACCCTGATTGGGCGGCAACTGTGGTTGCTGGGGGTAAAGGAGAGGAAGACATCCCAGTAGGCTGGCATCTAGCCACAGAAAAGGGTGGTTGGGAGCTGACAGAGGCTGAGTGCAACAAACTTGACCAGGCCCGAAATAGTGATTGCACCAAATCAGGTTTACACATTGCTCATCTGACCAGAGTCTGCACAGACTCCATACATTCTGCAAGCACCTGTTGAGGACAAGCTGAATTGTTCAAAGAAAAAGGCTGAGTCATCCTCCAACAGGATATATTGGGGTTCCAGAGTGCAAAGAATATCCAAATAATATTGTTTTCCTCCTTATAGTTTCATAAGGTGCAGCAAGAAATGTGTGTGTGTGTGTGTGTGTGTGTGTGGTAGATTCAACCTTAAAGTACAACTGCACATTTAGGCCTCGCTTACACTTGCAGCAGCCCTGGGTTGACAGGCAGCTGGGGGTGATATGGTCTCTCCTTAACACCTGCTTTAACTCTGAAGGGTCTATACCACCATGCCACAACCTTATGCAATTACAGAGCGGTTGCAGCATGGCCCCATTTTCTTACAGGATATACCCACAAGGGTGTATCATTTTTGTCATGGCTGCAGCATGTGTACAAGCCATCTAGCCACTATTCCAGCTTTGGGGAGGTGGTCAAGGGGTGGTAAAAATGCAGCTCAACTGCTTATTTGGCCACCCCCCAGCTGACCATATGAGTGAGCTCCTAGGAAGATTGCCCATCTGCTTTTACTTACCTACAGCCAAGATCCAGGGATCTTCTCGGTGCAGGCCTTCCCAAGCTGCACAGCTTATCTCTCACTGTACACCACAGCCCCATTCATTCCTTTAGAAAAGTTGTACTCCAGACAAAAGCTTATGGCCACCATGATTGCAGCTTTCCCATTAGAATGAATGGGGCCATGGGATTTGCAATATAGAGCAGCTGTTTTTCAAGGCTATGCAGCTTGGAGCGAGGCCTACCCTCTGACTCAGGGCTGAAGGTAAGAATGCAATTAGGTGGCCAGTGAAAAACAGTTTTAGCAAATAAGTCTTTCTTTTTTTTTTGTAAATTGTTTATTTAACATTTATGCATGACATATATAGTAGCGTTTTTATCACAGTCGTTACAAGTAATGAATATAAACACTGTCAATTAAGCACTTACAAACTTAAAACGATTCAAGGAATCTGTAAGGTAACCTGCGAAACAACTTCAAATTTGCCATCAAAGGACATGGAAATTGTAATATTCCTATGTTAGCATTTCTGAGGTAAGTATATTACATGTCTTTATATGAAATTGAGAAATCAGTGGGGAGAACTAAAGAGGGCAAAAAGGTACAGTTGACAATAACTAGAGCTAGTAAGGGTTAAAGATTTCTGTATATATCTAAGATTTTCAAGTGATACCAGTTACATTGGCACTATACTCAGAATCATCCCATGGTTGCCATATATGTCAGAATTTCTGTATGGAATCATCAGTTATGGCAGTTAAATGTTCCATTCTGCGAATGTCCGCTAAGATAGAAAGGGTTTGTGAGAGAGTGGGGGGGGAGCAGAGAGCCTAAGCTGCTAATAATATGAAAGACATCAGTTTCTGCTTGGATTTGTAAATACCGTGGAAGGGAAGGCCTAATAAATAGTGCATAGGATCCAGGGGTATGAAGGTTCCCAGCAACTTCTCTAGAAGAATTTGGATCTGAGCCCAAAATTGGGAAACTAACGGACATTCCCAGAAGATATGAAAATGGGAGCCTACTGACTCATTGCATCTCCAACATATTTTGGAAATTGACGGATTGTATACTTGCAGTCGTTCTGGGGTTTTATACCAGAAAAGCAGAACGTTGTAAGCGGATTCTTTGTGGGATACACATCGAGAACTTTTGGAAGTGGAGTCCCAGATACTTCCCCAGTCTAGCAAAGATATATCATGTTGAAGGATCTGAGACCATTTTCTCATATAGTAGTGAGTATCTACTTTTAAGGGGATGGCTTCATGTAATATTTTATAAATGGTGGATATTAATTGGGATTCATAGGTACTCTTAGCACAAATTCTGTAGGTTTGTCCATAGATAGGGTAAGAGATTTAGTAGAAAAGAAGTGTCTGATTTGTAAGTATGAGTAGAATATTGTTTTGGGTAATTGGTGCTGTTTTTGAAGGTCAGCAAAAGATAATAGGTGTCTTGTAGCTGGGTTGACTATTTGCCGCAGCCAAAAGATCCCAGCCCTAGTCCAGTGTGCCATACGATCGTAGGACAAAGTATAAGAGATGTCCGGATTAAAAAGAATGTTTATGAGCGGTGAGCACGGAGAAGATAGGGAGTATTGAGTGGAGTACTTTTTCCAAATTGCTAAAGAGCATTGGAGCTAGGCAAAGATTCTTCAGCTGGGGCATATATTTGTCGGTGGACGGCCAGAGCATGTAACACGGATGTACTGGAGAAGTTATACTCATTTCGATCTTGGCTCCATCTGTTTGGAGCTTTTCTATTGGTCCAGGAAGTGAGGACCCTTAGATGTGAGGCGTAATAATACTTAATGAAGTCCGGGGCGCCTAGGCCCCCTCTAAACTTACGTGCTATGACCACTGAGCCCGCCACTCTATGAGAGGCATTATTCCATATAAAATGGAGGCTTCTCCTTTGGAGATTTTTCAGCTGAGATATAGGTATTGCCACCGGAAGCGTCTCAAATAGATACAATAGTTTAGGAAGGATTGACATTTTTAGGATATTTATACGTCCAAGAAGAGAGGGGCAAAGCGGTCCAATGGGTCAGCAAGCGATTCATTTCTTTGAATAGAGGGGGGAAATTTGCCCGGTATAATGTGGAGTAAGAAGCTGTAAGTCGGATTCCTAAATATTTCAAAGATGTAGAGCTCCAATGGTATTTATAATTCTGTTGGTGGATGGCCAATTGAGATGGTGTGATATTTATGGGAAGAGCTTCTGTTTTGGTAGTGTTGATTTTGAAACCAGAAATTTCACTAAAGGAAGATAGGATTTTATGAAGTGAAGGTAGGGATGTGTGTGGGTGTGTGAGCGTTAAAAGGATATCATCTGCAAAAAGGGACAGTTTGTAAAGGCAAAGGTGACAATGGGCATCCGTGTCTAGTGCCATTACTAAGAGGGAACAATGGAGATAGATGAGATGAGAGTTGTACTTGGGAGGTAGGATGAGAGTATAGGGATCTGAGAGCCTGTACAAAGGATCCCGAGAATCTGTATTTTGATAAAATTGCGAACATGAAGGGCCAACTAAGGCGATAAAATGCTTTCTGTGAATCTAAGCTCAATATCACTGCAGGGGCTTTAGTTCTGGTGAGCAGGTCGATAAGATCTATTGTATGCCTAGTGTTATCACCTGCGTGTATCGTTGGGACAAACCCAACTTGATCTTTATGTATCAGAGTCTATTTGCCAGCGTTTTGGTAAAGATTTTGTAGTCCAAATTTAATAGAGCAATAGGACGGTAATTATCAGGGATAGATGGGTCTTCGTCTGGTTTGGGTATAACTATAACATGGGCATGAAGAAATTGGGGGTGAGGCAGGTTACCTTTAAGTAGAGAACCAAATAGGTTTAACATGTGTGGGGACAATGTTGGGAGAAAGGTTTTGTAATAAGAGTAGGGAAGTCCATCAGGGCCTGGGGTTTTATGTAGAGGAAGTAGTTTAACCACTTCAGCTAATTCTTCAGCAGTGATGGGTGTGTTTAGTGAGGAGCGCTGATCTGAGGACAATTGTGGGAGATGCAAGGACGATATAAAGGAGTCGAACTTTTCTTGTGTGAACTGGGTCAATGGATCAGAGCTCAAACAATTATATAATTTGTTAAAAAAGTCTCCAAAAACTTTAGACATGGACTGGGGGCAATAGGTATGAGTTCCATCGGGTTGTGTAAGGTGATCTGGGATGGTGAGGTTTGGACGTGGTTTTAGCTTATTTACTAGCATTCTGTATGGTTTGTCAGCAAATTCATAAAACTTCTGTCTTGACCATAATATGGACTTAGAAATTTTATTCATATCTAGAGATTTGATTCTGTTACGAATAGATACCACCTCCCGTAAACGGGCAGTTGTGGGGGATTGAAGCAAATGCATCTCCGCAGAGCGTAATTGAATCAGATGTTCTGATTTTTGTTGAAGCGAATCTCGCTTCTTGCGTGACCCAGCAGAGATGCATTCTCCCCTAAAGAAAGCCTTGTGGGCCTCCCACAATATGGAAGTGTCCGAAACAGAACCTTCATATAGTTGGAAATATTCTGACAGTTTCGTTTGGAGTTGTTGTTTAATAACCGCATTTCGCAAGAGAGACTCATTAAGTCTCCAGTGACATGTCTTGGGAAATTGGGTATGTAAGGATAGTTCCAGAGTTATAGGTGCGTGATCGGACCATGTGATAGGACCAATTTCAGATGTAACTAATTGGGATAGTAGGGGTGCGGAAAGCAAGAAATAGTTAAGGAGAGAATACCCTTTGTGTGGAGGGGAGTAAAGGTATTTTGTCTGCTAGTGGTATCTTTCACCCTCCATGAATCAAACAGGTTATGAGCACGGATTCGTTTGTGAAAGGAAGTGGATAACCTGTGGGCTTGGATTGGCGGGGTGTTTTGAAAGAGGTTGTGTCTATCTTTGTTGGAAGACATGCACATATTGAAGTCACCCTCAACAATTGTAAATGGGTGTGAGGAACTTCGCATTTCCTCAAGAACCGTATTGAGGAATCCTATCTGCCCCGAATTGGGGGTGTAAACATTAACCAAGGTAAATGCTGTCTTTAGGCGGACACAGTTCAGGAGGACAAATCGTCCGTGGGGGTCCAATTTTGAATCAGTAACTCTTATAGGACAAGAGTGTTTGATCAGAATGGCTACGCCTGCCTTCCTGGAAGGGTGGGAGGCCACAAAAGTGTTAGGTAACATTTTGGAAGCAAATTTAAAGGAGCCCCCGGGACGGAAGTGCGTCTCCTGAACCATGACCACATCAGCCCCAGAGGCTCTGAACTCCTTCAAAGCAAGCCAGCTTTTGTGAATTGAGTTCAAGCCTTTCATGTTACAGGAAAAGACCTTCAAAGCCATTGGGTAAACATTTACTGTGCATCAAAAGTAATCTCAACATCAATCCCTAGCATTGGCAACCATAGTGTGAATAAATTACCTAGTAGTATGTATAAATATTTCTCAATTTTTAAGAAGACAGTGATCATATATTTGTTATCAAAAACAATAGAAAAAAACAGATATGAAATCAGGCCAAAAAGGGGCCCGAAGTAATAAAAGAGAAAAGGAAAAAAAACAAAAAAATGTAAAAAGTTTTAAAAAATTGAAAAAAAAAACATTTTGAAAGCCTGAAGGTGAAAAAACCCTCAAGAGGCCGTGGCCACTGGCCATGGGCCTATAGAGGAGCATGTCGGTCAGTAACATGGACAGAACAGGTCCCGCTCCTTCTAAAAAAAGAAGAGTGTCAGAATTTCAAACATTGAACATAGGTTGATAGGGAAAAAAAAAAGATCCATACAGACCGGAGACCTGTAGACAACAACAGGGGACATCTGCCGGAAAACTTGACCAACAACAACTGGATTAGGGAGAGCCCTCCCTGCAGTCACCTGGGGACAGCTGTCAGAATCCTGGTGAACTGGCTGAAACTGTAAAGAAAATCAGTAAAGAGAATCACTTCAGTAGGTGAGGCGTGTTCAGGTAGGTGGTCTAGCTGAAGTAGGCCATTGAGGTGTGGAAAAGTTTTTCTGGCGTCTTCGACGAACCGGGGTCCAAATCGCCGCAGGAGGCTGGAGAGGTGCAGGGATCAGGTTTAGAGGCGGTGGTGGAAGATCTTCCTCAGGGATAGGCGGCAATCCCAAGTTGCGGACAAAGGCCTCACACTCATGCAAGTCTCGTATTGAATATTGCGTGCCATCTCTGGAGGTGGAGAGAAGAAAGGGAAAACCCCATCCGTAAGGTACTTGGTGTTGTTGCAGGTGCATGGTTATTGGCCGTAAATTGCGTCTTTTGGCTAGAGTAATGGAAGATAAGTCGCTGAAAATTTTGAGTTTAGCACCTTTGTACTTAATACAATTTTTGTTTCGCATGGCGATTGTGAGAGCTTCTTTGCTATCATAATAGTGGAAGTGAGCTATTATGTCTCTCGGATTAGAGCCAGGGGGTGGTTTCGGAGCTAGGGATCTGTGGACCCTGTCTAGCCGCCAGTCGATATCCGGGATGTGTGGGGCTATGGTGACAAACAGGCCTAGAAGATAGGAACGTAGCTCCTTGTCGGGAACTGTTTCAGGAACTCGGCGGATCCTCACATTTTGGCGTTCCCTATTTTCCAGATCTTCCTGCTGTAGCTGGACCTGGGCAACAGTATGTTTAAGGGCCGCGTTATCTTCCTCAAGAACATGCACATATTGCGCTAATTCGTCAAACTTGGATTCTAGTGTGTCTGTACGTAAGCTCCTGAGCTAATTTCCCTACTGCCACTGTAAAGTTGCGGGTCAGATCTTGTAGCAGGACCTGTAACTTTAAGTACAGCAACTGTAACTGAACTATCCGGTTCTGTCCCCTGGGATGAAAGATTAGAGTATGGAGTACCTGATAGTATTAAATGTGGGGGTGGGTGCAGCGCTGAAAATATTAATCAGAAAAGATAAATATAAAAACCTAACGAATTGCCAGTAGTGGTGAAAAAAAAACCTATAAGTGACAATGATGTGGGTCACAACTATAAAAGCACATTGATGCAGAATATAAAATGACAAAACATTAAAAAAATTCCAAAAAAAAAAAGGGGATGGTCATGAAATATATAAAAAAGGATTATAGTACAGTCCCAAAGAGGTAGCAAAAATTGTTAAAGAATGTTCATGAGAGTATAAACAGCTGATCGTTGTGAAAAGGATAGTGGAAAGCCTTCATCTAAATAGGGTGTCGACCCAAAGTGAGCATGCAGTCTCCTTACTCGCAGGGATGACCGCAATGGCGGTCTCACCAAGCCCAGGGAATTGGGTCTCCCAGAAACCTGAATGGATATCCTAATCAACTGGGTCTTTATCACTCAAATATATAAAAAAGAATGTCGCCCATAGTGTAGTATGTTTAAAAATGGTTTAATAGAAATAAGCAGGATTGCACTTACAAAAATCAAGCTGGTAATGGCGCATTAGTATGAACACAGGTGTATTGGCGTCTTCTCGAGCTTCCTCCACCTGTTTACTGCTGTATCATCGAAAGGCTACGATCTCCAGAGAGACAAACGTGATGACGTCATGATTGCAGGCCCGCCCAATCATGACGTCATCACGTTTGTCTCTCTGGAGATCGTAGCCTTTCGAACTCTATTGCTAGCGGGGGACCTGGTCTGCTGCGCTGTCTTGTCCCTTCGTTTCTTCTTCTTCTTCTTCTTCTTCTTCTTCTTCTTCTTCTTCTTCTTCTTCTTCTTCTCCTTCTCCTTCTCCTTCTCCTTCTCCTTCTCCTTCTCCTTCTCCTTCTCCTTCTCCTTCTCCTTCTCCTTCTCCTTCTCCTTCTCCTTCTCCTTCTCCTTCTCCTTCTCCTTCTCCTTCTCCTTCTCCTTCTCCTTCTCCTTCTCCTTCTCCTTCTCCTTCTCCTTCTCCTTCTCCTTCTCCTTCTCCTTCTCCTTCTCCTCCTTCTCCTTCTCCTTCTCCTTCTCCTTCTCCTTCTCCTTCTCCTTCTCCTTCTCCTTCTCCTTCTCCTTCTCCTTCTCCTTCTCCTTCTCCTTCTCCTTCTCCTTCTCCTTCTCCTTCTCCTTCTCCTTCTCCTTCTCCTTCTCCTTCTCCTTCTCCTTCTCCTTCTCCTTCTCCTTCTCCTTCTCCTTCTCCTTCTCCTTCTCCTTCTCCTTCTCCTTCTCCTTCTCCTTCTCCTTCTCCTTCTCCTTCTCCTTCTCCTTCTCCTTCTCCTTCTCCTTCTCCTTCTCCTTCTCCTTCTCCTTCTCCTTCTCCTTCTCCTTCTCCTTCTCCTTCTCCTTCTCCTTCTCCTTCTCCTTCTCCTTCTCCTTCTCCTTCTCCTTCTCCTTCTCCTTCTCCTTCTCCTTCTCCTTCTCCTTCTCCTTCTCCTTCTCCTTCTCCTTCTCCTTCTCCTTCTCCTTCTCCTTCTCCTTCTCCTTCTCCTTCTCCTTCTCCTTCTCCTTCTCCTTCTCCTTCTCCTTCTCCTTCTCCTTCTCCTTCTCCTTCTCCTTCTCCTTCTCCTTCTCCTCCTTCTCCTTCTCCTTCTCCTTCTCCTTCTCCTTCTCCTTCTCCTTCTCCTTCTCCTTCTCCTTCTCCTTCTCCTTCTCCTTCTCCTTCTCCTTCTCCTTCTCCTTCTCCTTCTCCTTCTCCTTCTCCTTCTCCTTCTCCTTCTCCTTCTCCTTCTCCTTCTCCTTCTCCTTCTCCTTCTCCTTCTCCTTCTCCTTCTCCTTCTCCTTCTCCTTCTCCTTCTCCTTCTCCTTCTCCTTCTCCTTCTCCTTCTCCTTCTCCTTCTCCTTCTCCTTCTCCTTCTCCTTCTCCTTCTCCTTCTCCTTCTCCTTCTCCTTCTCCTTCTCCTTCTCCTTCTCCTTCTCCTTCTCCTTCTCCTTCTCCTTCTCCTTCTCCTTCTCCTTCTCCTTCTCCTTCTCCTTCTCCTTCTCCTTCTCCTTCTCCTTCTCCTTCTCCTTCTCCTTCCTTCTTCTCCTTCTCCTTCTCCTTCTCCTTCTCCTTCTCCTTCTCCTTCTCCTTCTCCTTCTCCTTCTCCTTCTCCTTCTCCTTCTCCTTCTCCTTCCTTCTTCTCCTTCTCCTTCTCCTTCTCCTTCTCCTTCCTTCTTCTCCTTCCTCCTTCTCCTTCCTCCTTCTCCTTCCTCCTTCTCCTTCTCCTTCCTTCTTCTCCTTCTCCTTCTCCTTCTCCTTCTCCTTCCTTCTTCTCCTTCCTCCTTCTCCTTCCTCTTCTCCTTCCTTCTTCTCCTTCTCCTTCCTTCTTCTCCTTCTCCTTCCTTCTTCTCCTTCTCCTTCCTTCTTCTCCTTCTCCTTCCTTCTTCTCCTTCTCCTTCCTTCTTCTTCCTTCCTTTTTCTTCCTTCCTTCTTTCTTTTTTCTTCCTTCCTTCTTTCTTTTTTCTTCCTTCCTTCTTTCTTTTTTCTTCCTTCCTTCTTTCTTTTTTCTTCCTTCCTTCTTTCTTTTTTCTTCCTTCAGCCGCTCTCCGGTTCTTCTCCCGTATTTTCTGCGGTACTCCCCCGCTATCTTCTTTCAGCTCTATTGCTAGCGGGGGACCCGGTCTGCTGCGCTGTCTTGTCCCTTCTTTTCTTCTGATGTTGACATGACGCTCTTTCCTGCTGGAATGGTGTGTCCGAGCTGCGGAGCCATTTATATAGGCGGTGACCCCGCCCCTTGTGACGTCCCAGCATGCGCAGGGACTCTGGGGTGTGTGGTGTGTTTTATTAACACTTTTTTTTTTCCTAGGTGAATGGGTAGGGGTGCCATGTAACCCATACTCATTCACATAGGGTGGGGGGCTGGGATCTGGGTGCCCCCTTATTAAAGGGGGCTCCCGGATTCCGATAAGCCCCCCGCCCGCAGACCCCGACAACCAACAGCCAGGGTTGTCGGGAAGAGGCCCTTGTTCTCATCAACATGGGGGCAAGGTGCTTTGGGGTGGGGGGGCCCGCAGGGCGCCCCCTCCCCCAAGGCACCAAACCCCCATGTTGAGGGCATGCGGCCTGGTACGGTTAAGGAGGAGGGGGCACTCGCTTGTCCCCACCCCCTTTCCTGACCGGCCGGGCTGCGTGCTTGGATAAGGGTCTAGTATGGACTTTGGGGGACCCCCACGCCGATTTTTCGGCGTAGGGGGTTCCCCTTACAGTCCATACCTAAGGGCCTGGTATGCCCCTGGGGGGAACCCACGCCATTTTTTTCATTTTAAATTTTGCGTGGCGTTCCCCCTCAGGATTCATACCAGACAGCTGTCAGCACTGCCTGTCGCTCATCGCGAAAGGAAAAAAAGTTTTCCTTTCCCGATGAGTGAGCCATCTCATCGCTGGCTCCCGCGACGGGGTTTGTAGGTGTCAAATCTCGCCGAGAAAAGCGGCGAGATTGACACAATATCGCAGTCACCTACTGTTCACTTTGGGTGGACACCCTATTTGGATGAAGGCTTTCCACTATCCTTTTCACGGCGATCAGCTGTTTATACTCTCATGGACATTCTTTAACAATTGTTGCTACCTCTTTGGGACTGTACTATAATCCTTTTTTATATATTTCATGACCACCCCCCTTTTTTTTTTTTGGAATTTTATATAATGTTTTGTCATTTTATATTCTGCATCAATGTGCTTTTATAGTTGTGACCCACATCATTGTCACGTTTAGGTTTTTATTTTTATATTTTTTATGTGTCTTTCACGAGATTTATATATTTTCAATTTTCCACTTATACTTTTCATTATCACTGTATGATCATTTAACTGATTGCCTGTGGTTAAACAAAGTTTTTCTCCTTTCATGTTTCACCACTACTGAATTGCAATTCAATCTTCATAATCAATTTTTTTTGATCTACATTTTTGATGTATAGGGACACTGCTTTGGTTTTTCTTTTACATTTTTCACCACTACTGAATGGCAATTTGTTTGGTTTTTATATTTATCTTTTCTGATTAATATTTTCAGCGCTGCACTCACCCCCACATTTTACACTGATTTTAGTTTTGTATTGAAATCTTTTTGGTGCTGGCAGCTTCATTTTCAATCCATTTAGCTTTATTTAATTTTTCACATATTTTTCTTTTATGCGCAGCGTTAGAGCCCTTTCACACTGGGGCAGGGGCAGTGTCGGCGGTAAAATGCCGCTATTATTAGCGGCGTTTTACCGTCGGTATGCGGCCACTAGCGGGGCGGTTTTACCCCCCGCTAGCAGCCAAGAAAGGGCTAAATACCACCGCAAAGCTCCTCTGCAGAGGCGCTTTGCTGGCGGTATAGCCGCGCCGTCCCATTGATTCCAATGGGCAGGAGCGGTAAAGGAGCGGTATACACACCGCTCCTTCACCGCTCCGAAGATGCTGCTGGCAGGACTTTTTTTACCGTCCTGCCAGCGCATCGCTCCAGTGTGAAAGCCCTCGGGGCTTTCACACTGGAATGAAAGTAGCGGCACTTTCGGGTCGGTTTGCAGGCGCTATTATTAGCGCAATAGCGCCTGAAAACCGCCCCAGTGTGAAAGGGCTCTTAACCTTTTTTGTTTTTTTATCTGATAGTATTGCAGGGTGATCAGCAAGGTGGTCGGTGGTGTGATCTACATTAACCATGGAGGTGTTGGGATTAATTGAGGCCGGGGATTGCTGCTTGTGCAAGGCTTCCCCCTTTTATTGTGCAGATCGGAGCATCTCTCGGGTTAGTGGATTGTGGGATGAGACGTCTGGCATGGATGCGGAGTAATCTTCCACTTGGTCCGTGGCAATCGTCGGAGCCGTCTGACTAATCAAGGCCGGGGATTGCGGCCTATACAGGAATCTCTCCATGCTTTGTGCCGGCCGGGAAGTCGGAGGTGGATTAAACCCCTGGTAAATGTGCCTTTGGGATCCAATTTTCCCCATGAGGTGCCCGGGAAGTTCCGAGAGTGTTTGAGAAGGATCCTGGATCTTTGTGTGCTGATATAGCTGAGCAGGATCAGTGAAAGAAGGAACGGGACCTGAACTTATCCCTGAAGCAACCGCCACCTTGCCCGCCGCGCATGCGCCCCCAGCAAATAAGTCTTTCTAAAAGGGCAGTTGTATTTTAACATACACCTATGTACTCCCATTAAAAAGACATATTTTGTATCTGTATTTACAGTTTTCTCTGTAAATTGTTCTGCAAAGTTCCACAAATACTGTTGATCCTACCAGTGCCCCTAAAAACAGAGCAGAGTTGCCACCCTCATGTAGAATATGCCTTACTTTACAGTAAGATAAGAAAATCTTTCAGGAGGTGTGGCTATCAGCATTGTCACTACTGATACACAACCCTGTATATTATCTATCAGTAGCTGACCACACCTAATCCTGCCTATTGTTTTCTGGATGGGCAGCACTACCCGATTTGCTGAAACCCTCCCACTGTGAGTTGCAGGGAAGGAAGTTTTTTGTTTAGTTTATGAGGCTTTTACATCACCTAATAACTGAATTTGGTACTTATTTAGGGTACTTTAAAATGAAAAAAATATAAAAATACTAACTACAATGTGACAAGCAGCACTCTATGCTCATTAAACTTTAAAACACTCATGCAGGAGTGCACATGCGTGGGAGCTCTGAGATGGCTGCCTGAGCTGGGAGCTTCGCATCACCCCTGCCCCACGATCAACACAGCGGGCAAAGTATCCACCTAAACGAGTCTCCAACGGGCCATGCGACAACAGGACACAACCGGACCCCCCCCCCCCCATGGATGTCCGGACCGGCCATCAGACGTGATCTGGTGCCGGAATTCGACCGAGCAGGCTGCGGCGGGTGTACCAAGATGATCGCCGGCATCTCCTCAGCACAGCCACACACGGCCTACGGGGAGAAGCAGCAGGAAATCAGGCAACTGATTTCTCCAGCCACACTGACTTACTCCCAAGTGGCCAAGGGAACCCAACAATGCCCTCCAGCTCCCTCCCCAGCCTCCACTGAATCCCTGCTGAGCAGAGCGTTGGAGGATTACAACCTGTCCCCAGCAGGGCCTGCTCCTCCATTTCTCCAAGCTACTCCCTCTCCCAGTCTGCAGGATCAGGACCAGTACTCACTGCAGGGAGATCTTTTTCATAAATTCTCTGCCTTTTGGAGAGGGGTCTAGCCAACACATCTGCCCAGATCACCAGAGATATTAAATCTGATTTTGCCAACCTCGGTTCCAGAATGGAAGCCACAGAAACCAAACTGGACGTTACTGTCTCACACACCAACCAGAATGCTGCCCACATACAAGTCCTCCAGGACCAACTAGAAAATGCCCTTGCCAGGATAAACGACCTCGAGAACAGGTCCAGGAGATGTAATTTCCGAGTCCGAGGTCTCCCTGAAAACATCACTGATATCCCCCCAGCAATACAAGACCTCATCAAGGAGCTTATTCCTAACATGCCCTCCATCGCCTAGAATTGGACAGGGCCCACAAAGCCCTCGGTCCCCACAGGTAGGATGGCTCCCCGAGGGATATCATAGTCAAGCCCCACTTCTACGCTGTAAAGTAGGAAGCAATGAGACAATCCCGCCTCAAACAGCCGAGGACACCAAATACAAATATTTGCGGATTTGGCCCCCTCGACCATCCAGAAGCAAAGAACCCTTAAACTGCTCCTAACGGTGCTGTCCCAACAGGACATCAAATATTGCTGGACCTTTCCCTTTGGAGTGAAATTCACCATCCAAGGCAAAGCGTACTCCTTCTCCTCCCTCCCAGAAGGGGAGAAACTCTTCCTCTACCTGAAGCTGATTTCCCAGGGAGCACCCATGGACTTTACTTCGACACCAGGAGGTTCCACCAAAAGACCCCCTCCTGCAAGTCCAGTTTCCCCACTCTGGAATAAAGGCAAGACCAAGAAGTCCAAAAATGGCAGACCCCTATAAGACGCCTTCAATAGGGCATCCTACTCTGGGATAGTAATCCCCTCTGTTGTTGGAGCTCAGGGCTCCTAACTTAAAACACGTTGTGATTCACTAGGCCCTAGGGTGGAATCTCTGTTATTTACCAATCTCTTGCCCGGCAAGCTGGCAAAACCCCTTACATGACTGCATGGGAAAACGATCTCCAAATTCAGTGAGAACTTGTAAAATGGCAGACATCCTTTTCCAGAGCCTATAAGGGGATAAAGATTATTTCACTAATAGAATCAAACCTCAAAGTGATGACCAGATGGTATCTCACACCTACTAAATTGGCCCACATTTTTCCCTCTGCTAACCCCCGGTGCTTCAGGGGATGTGAACTGAATGGCTCCATGGCCCACATATGGTTGGAATGTCCCAAAATCAGATCATTCTGGAAGAGGACGTTTAACCTAATCCAAAAAATGATGGGGCTACAGATACCCAGAACCCCTGCAGTAGCCCTCCTGAACGCTAATATCCCAGAGGCTCCAAAATGGAATCGCAAATGAATCCACTTCATTCTCCTGGGTGCTAAGCTGACAACTGCCAAGGCCTGGAAACAGCCCGGGGTCTCTTTTACAGCTGCCAAGCGCAAAATTTCTTGGATGATGTCCCAAGAGAAATTGACCAGTGTTCTGTTAGACTCAAAAGCACAGTTCAAGTCCACCTGGGAACCCTGGGCCAATCATGTGGGAATCTCCATCATTCCTGGGATGCAAACATAACAAGTAAACATCACCACTTCATCTCCAACCCAATACCTGTTGAATGGCTTTCTTCTTCTTTCTTCTTCTTTCTTCTTCTTTCTTCTTCTTTCTTCTTCTTTCTTCTTCCTTCTTCTTCTTTCTTCTTCTTCTTTCTTCTTCTTTCTTCTTCTTCTTCCATACGTACCGTATATCAGTGAAGTGCCTCCAGACTCAAGTATTAAAACCACCCCCTAGGGGCTCTTATGCCCTGTACACACGGTCGGACATTGATCGGACATTCTGACAACAAAATCTTAGGATTTTTTCAGACGTATGTTGGCTCAAACTTGTCTTGCATACACACGGTCACACAAAGTTGCCGGAAAATCCGATCGTTCTGAACACGGTGATGTAAAACACGTATGTCGGGACTATAAACAGGGCAGTAGCCAATAGCTTTCGTCTCTTAATTTATTCTGAGCATGCGTGGCACTTTGTGCGTTGGATTTGTGTACACACGATCGGAATTTCTGACAACGGATTTTGTTGTCGGAAAATTTTATAGCAAGCTCTCAAACTTTGTGTGTCGGAAATTCCTATGGAAAATGTGTGATGGAGCCTACACATGGTCGGAATTTCCGACAACAAGGTCCTATCACACGTTTTCCATCAGAAAATCCTATCATGTGTACAGGGCATTGGGCTAAGCGCACTTTTCAGTTTAGCTCTCGTGGTGCTCTATGCCACCCAATGGAACTAGCCATGCCCCAGGAGTCTCAGGGGGGCTGTCCCGGCACAGTATGAACCCGTTAGGGGTGTCGGGGGAGCTCCCCAGGGCTCTTGGAACCAGGCATCGCAAGGCACGGGTATCACGAGGTAACCTCTAAAAAGCCTCAGTTTTGTGACTCTCAACATACCTAGGTTTGCTCTTCAAATCTGTCCAAGAATATGCCCCTTCCATGCCAACTAGACGCACTATATGTTATGTTTTGGCGCATTGTAACTCGTCTTTATGCATTGATTGTACCTAATTTTTTGTTTTTGATAATAATAAAAACTTTGAAAGTAAAAAAACACTCATGCATCAAACTAATGGAAACGCTCCAAAAGAACTGTACACCTTGCTATCAGAGCAAATAAGGAGTGCGTTCAGTACAAAGCAGCTTAATATTAATTCTGTGCACTTTTACCACACACACACACACACACACACATATATTATTATATATATATATATATATATTCGGAGCCCTCCGTCCTGAGAGATATGAAGCACATAAACACGTCACAAGACTAACAACATAAAAATAGACCTGAAGTGTGCCCTGGCCTGCTGTATAGTAATTGGGTTGGATTGGGAATGTAGCGAGTGAAGCAGGTGGATTTCCACCTACCCATTTTCCTGATCATGTGGTCCGGAACCCTGTTACGTGAGGCTGCTGATGCTGCTCCTATGCGGAAAGAATGTCCAGAAAAGCGGTTGGGGTCAAGGCTTAAGTTGCGCAGAAGGATCCTGACTTGAGTAGTGAACTGGTTGGTACTGATCGGGAATGGTAGCAATGGGCTGTCCTGCGAGGGATCAGAGAGATGGGCTAATAGCTGATCTAGGATGGCTACGGGGCACCAGGTGTTGTGAGTTCTGAAGAGCTTGATATCAACCCCCGGACCAGACTGTTGCGTTTTAGACAACTCGAGGTGCAATTTGAAGTGACTGTGGTGAAGCATGAGGTGGCGTCTACGTAACATCCTAGGACTGGGGCCGGTGACTGTGAATTCGTTGGGCCGTAGGAAGTCGTAGAATGCCAGGTACATGGCTGTTTGGATGACCAAGCTGGGCAATAAGCCGAAAGAGGAATGTGAAAGGATAGTGGACATATCCCGAAACATGGCACTGGTTACCGGTAAGCGTTTACCGCTGACTCAGGGCTATTGCTTGTGGATACCTCACAGGATGGCCTTGACCGCATGGACAGCGAACAAAGATGGTTTGGTAGGATCCTGTAAGGAGGTGAAATGCTGGATGCCAGCTAGGTAGAGTCTAATGGTATTGTAGGATAGTGCCAGCTGAGTGTGGCAGTACGATATGAAGGCCAGGATGTGATGGAGATCTCCTGGTATAGCCCCGGGTTAGCAGCTAGAAACCTGTGATAGATCTTCCAGGTAGTATGGTATGTTTTCAGGGTGTTATGAGATAGTGACTGGTTAATTAGACTAGTGGCATCGTGAAGATGTCGCTTCAATCCAGGGTTGGCTGTGATCAATGTGGGATAGCAGACATGGTCGGGTCGGCTCCAGGTTCCAGCGAAAAGAACGTTGCGAAGTTAAGACAAGATAGAGCATCGGCCGAAGTGTTGCATTTGCCTGAGATGTGGACACAGAGGACATTAAATTGGTGCTTTAGTGAGATTTGCACCAGCCTGTGTAGGAAGGACATGATGGCCAAGGACTTGGACCAACCTTTATTTATACTACTGGCTGTGGCTTGATTATCTGTGGAAAATGTCACTGTTTTGTCCTGTCCAGTTGTTGCCCCAGACTTGGGCTGCTGCAACAATGGGGTAGATCTCAAACAACGAGGAGGACTGACTGAACCCGGGGATCGAGAGTATTTCTGGCAGCCATGGTCCTGCAAACCAGTGATGGCCAAAAATAGCTGCAAAGCCTGTGGAGGCTGCGGCATCCGTGATTATCTGAGGTGAAGTGGGAGATGCTGATGGAATAAACCTCGAAATGCCGTTCCAATTTGTTAGAAAATCGTCCCACATGGCCAGGTCAGCTACAGCTGCCTCGTCTAGTTTAAAGATTTGGTCAGGGTCTTGTACCTGGGAGAGGAACACTAGGAGGCATGAGACA
Organism: Aquarana catesbeiana; assembly: GCF_042186555.1. Taxonomy (NCBI): domain Eukaryota; kingdom Metazoa; phylum Chordata; class Amphibia; order Anura; family Ranidae; genus Aquarana; species Aquarana catesbeiana. The sequence goes on along the minus strand of NC_133326.1, from coordinate 482,988,329 downwards.
AAGGATCGCCTTGAGGGATGATCCTTCTGCCAAAGTTAAGCATGCCAAGGAGGGATTGTAGTTGCGTTTTAGTGCAGCCTCGAGTATTAGTGAAAGTGTGGATGACTGTCCTGATGTGGGTCAACTTGTCGGGAGGCAGGCTAGCCTGCATGGTGCGAGTGTTGAGTATGATACCCAAGAAAGTGACGATCTGTGCCAGGCCTTCCACTTTTTTTTCTGCTAAAGGTACGTTAAGATTGTGGAAGATTTCTCTTAGGCTGTTTAGGTCAACTGGGGGCTCGCTAGGTTTCTCTATGAGTAGGAAGTCATCTAAGTAGTGAATCACTTTCTGGCAGGATGCGTGTTGTGACAGAATCCAGGAAAGGGACTGTGCAAAAGTGTCAAATAGCCATGGGCTGCTTTTGGAGCCGAAAGTTAATTTGGTGGCAAAGTAGTATAGGCCTGTCCACTTGATTCCATGCCATCGCCATAGGTACAGCTCGATTGGTAACAACTTGAATGCGTCCAAGATGTCTGCTTTAGACAACCAGGTGCCTACTCCTGCAAAAATGATAGATTGAATAGCCAAGTCTACAGATGAATATTTAAGTGAAAACTCTTCTGAAGGTATTAGGGACTTTAAACTGGGTATGTGGGAAAAATGAGGCGCGGACAAATCATAGACTAAATGAAGTTTATTTGAAAACTTGCCCTTCACAAGCCCAATAGGGCTGACTCTCCATACAGAGAAAGGTGATTGTGTAAAGGGACCGATCATGTACCCCCGGTCTAGTTCTGTCTGCAGCAGGGTGGTGATGGCTTCCTCGTCAGTAGCGGCGGAAAGCAGGTTTTTGCACTCATGAGTTGTGTTGGGGAGTGTGATAAGTCTGGTGTGAAAGCCTGTCGTGAATCCCTGGATGAGGAAGGCTGCCAGTGAAGGTGTTGAGTGTGAGGAGAGGTAAAACCCGAGCCATCCGACGTGCACTCGGCTTAGTCATGAGGGTTTAAGCTGTTTGATACCGCAGGTGTACCTGGGGTGAGCTTTGTGGCATGTGAGACAGATATGCAGGAGTTTGCAGTGAGGGAAGTTACAACCCCCGAAGTTGAAATTATTGTATATGGTTGCTCCCCCTAGTGCACGGACGTGTCGTCCTAATCTGTCTGCCTGGGCCGGCTGAGTAAATGCCGTTGGGTTGTGAGCGGCACTAGAGATGGAGGGAAAGTTGGGGGGGCATCTGCCACCTGACTCGCAGCACCAGTTAGCCATATGGGTAGACGACTAGCAGTTAGTACAGAGTGGGGATCGTAGGCCAGCGAAATGGCGACCGAACAGCTCTGTATCGATGGTACTCCAGTTGGTAGTTGCCTGGAACTGGGAGAGTCTGGCTGCTGCTTTAGCTGAAAATGACCTGTGATAATCATAAAATGAGCATCCCCCATATTTATAACCTAGATCCACTACTGCGTGTAAGTATAGATCCAGCTCTTCCCTCCTGTTGGGGTTGACTGTGCATAGTACATCTCTGAACATGCCAAAGGCTAGCACAAACTCTGCAATATTGAGTTAGCGGGTAAGCCTATGGTCTTTAGCCTTCAGGACGATGGAAATATCTCCCCATGAATAGGACTTGTTTTCGGCCAAGTCATGTACTGCGATGAGGAGGGATGCTATGTTAATGTCCTTCCCATCCATGATGTCCTTCCTGATGCCTGCTGGGACGAGATGTGCGGGGAAGACGTAGGTACAGATGTCGGGCGTACCTGTAAAGAGAGGCATGGGGGTGACGGTGGTTACTGTAGATGGTGGGGGTGTAGCTTGATGTACCTCCAGGGTTCCCACTCTTGTCCGGACATCGGTGACTGCTGCCGACAGTGTGGTCACCAAGGAGTGCAGCTGAGTAATTGCTGAGGAGATTGACTGTAGTGACGCCTGGGTGCCTGGTTGGGCTGCCACTGGCGGAGGAAACAGCAACCTAAAGAGCTCAGCTTTCCTAGCAGTCGCAGGGTAGGGATCTGCGCCGTAGTTCAGCTGCAAGCTTGGGGATGGTCCAAGCTCTGAGAGACTGTAAGCCGTTGTTTGCTAGTTTGCATACGAGAGCTGTTGAGTGTGATTTTAGAAAACTCAAAAGAATGCATGACAACCGAGGTGAGCCAGGAGGTGACTGGCTAGGTAACCAATAGCTCGGGTGTCCCCTGTGCTCAGCACAGACTAATGAACCAGAGCCCCCAGGGCGGACTGGGGCGAGTATTTGAAGTCTGGTGCTCTAAGTAGGAATGTTGTGATCTGTAGTTAATTGACGTATGTTCAGTCTGCTAACGCTTGCACTGCCAGCAAGCTGGACATTAGGCGACCTTGTCTGCGTGGTGAAGGATCTCGGATCGCTCTTCGAAAACAGAGTGAAGTGCACAGAAGTATGTGAAAGTTGCTAACGCCTCGGAAATGAATCAAATTGTGTATGTGAAGTAAATATGTTGTGAAAGGTGTGTCTTTGAAAAAAGCAAAGGGGGATCCCTTTGAATTACGCACCTGCCTTGAAGCCCTAGTAGTGGAGTCTTGGTTTGGGGTCGAGACTTGGGTCGACCGGAAACCTGTAGTAGGGGTGACATAGGAAGAATTTTTTTTTTTTTTTTTTTTTTTTTTTTTTCGAGAGGGAGTGCTAAAGAGCTGTTTGGGGCAGAAGTTGGTCCCCTGGTGAAGAGATGCAAGCCCTCGACAATCCTTCCCTTTTTTTTTTTTTTTTTGTTTACCTGAGGAAGATACTGTCCACACCTGGTGCAGGATGGACCAACTGACCAACTGGAGAACTCTACTGACCTGAAAAAGGGAAAGTGATAGAGAAATCGATGAGTAGCCGTGTTGCTACTGGAGATGAGTGGCTGTTTAGAGCCATTTCGTAAAATGTTTGCAGCGATTGCAAGTAAGCAGCCTTTGAAAGGCGAAAGAAAGTTTAAGCGGAAATTAGATTATGTAGGAATGACCGTGCGCAGCATTGGTACAAAATAGATGGTGTGAGTTATGTGTGTTTATGGTATTGTTTGTGAGGGATCCGAATCGTTGAGCCGGTATGCGACTGGACTCGGATCGGTCGGTGAAAGTTGGATTGGTAAGGATCCAAATCATTGAGCCGGTGCTACGACTGGATTCGGATTGGTTTGGTGGGGTTGTAATGCAGAGGATCCGAATCATTGAGCCGGTATGCGACTGGACTCGGATCGGTAGGTGGAAGTTGTATTGGCAAGGATCCAAGTCGTTGAGCCGGTGCTATGACTGGACTCGGATTGGTTGGTGGGGTTTGTAAATGCTGAGGATCCGAATCATTGAGCCGGTGTTGCGACTGGATCGGTCGGATGAAAGTAGCACGCTGTTGGAGAGTGTTTGTGCAGTAAGAGGTGTAGAGTCAGTTTTAGATGAAATTAGGGGTTTTCGTAGAAGGTGTATTATTAGTGTGGGGGGGTGATGTGTGGAACAAGGTTTCAGGACCGTGCGCCGCTAATGCGACTTGATCTATAAGTGACTCCGTACGGATAATATAACAATTCGATTCTATAAATGGTAACAATAGCTCCTACCTGCAAATTTCGGGAACTGCGAACGGGGAAATGCGACGTGCTGGATCTCGAGAGTAGGAACTCACAAACGTGTGGTGAGTTTAGGGAAGTCGGCCTGGTGACGTGTACCGTGCACTGGAACCGACACGGACCATCGTAGGTGGTCTGTTTAACCACTTCAGCCCCGGAAGGATTTATCCCCTTCCTGACCAGAGCACTTTTTACAATTTGGCACTGCGTCGCTTTAACTGCTAATTGCGCGGTCATGCAATGCTGTACACAAACAAAATTTGTGTCCTTTTCTTCCCACAAATAGAGCTTTCTTTTGATGTTATTTGATCACCTCTGTGGTTTTTATTTTTTGCGCTATAAACGGAAAAAGACGGAAAATTTTGAAAAAAATGACATTTTCTACTTTTTGTTATAAAAAAAAAATCCAATAAACTCAATTTTAGTCATACATTTAGGCCAAAATGTATTCGGCCACATGTCTTTGGTAAAAAAAATGTCAATAAGCGTATATTTATTGGTTATAGCGTCTACAAACTAGGGTACATTTTCTGTAATTTACACAGCTTTTAGTTTGACTGCCTATGTCATTTCTTGAGGTGCTAAAATGGCAGGGCAGTACAACCCCCCCCAAATGACCCCATTTTGGAAAGTAGACACCCCAAGGAAATTGCTAAGAGGCATGTTGAGCCCATTGAATATTATTTTTTTTTGTCCCAAGTGATTGAATAGTGACAAAAAAAAAAAAAATTACAAAAAGTTGTCACTAAATGATATATTGCTCACACAGGCCATGGGCATATGTGGAATTGCACCCCAAAATACATTCTGCTGCTTCTCCTGGGGCGTAAATTTTTGATTTCACTCCTCACTACCTATCACAGTTTTGAAGGCCATAAAATGCCCAGATGGCACAAACCCCCCCCAGATGACCCCATTTTGGAAAGTAGACATCCCAAGCTATTTGCTGAGAGGCATGTTGAGTCCATGGAATATTTTATATTTTGACACAAGTTGCGGGAAAGTGACACTTTTTTTTTTTTTTTTTTTTTTTTTGCACAAAGTTGTCACTAAATGATATATTGCTCACACAAGCCATGGGCATATGTGGAATTGCACCCCAAAATACATTTAGCTGCTTCTCCTGAGTATGGGGATACCACATTTGTGGGACTTTTTGGGAGCCTAACCGCGTACGGGGCCCCCGAAAACCAATCACCGCCTTCAGGATTTCTAAGGGTGTAAATTTTTGATTTCACTCTTCACTGCCTATCACAGTTTCGGAGGCCATGGAATGCCCAGGTGGCACAAACCCCCCTCCAAATGACCCCGTTTTGGAAAGTAGACACCCCAAGCTATTTGCTGAGAGGCATGGTGAGTATTTTGCAGCTCTCATTTGTTTTTGAAAATGAAGAAAGACAAGAAAAAAATGTTTTCTTTCTTTTTTCAATTTTCAAAACTTTGTGACAAAAAGTGAGGTCTGCAAAATACTCACTATACCTCTCAGCAAATAGCTTGGGGTGTCCACTTTCCAAAATAGGGTCATTTGGGGGGGGTTTGTGCCACCTGGGTATTCCATGGCCTCCGAAACTGTGATAGGCAGTGAAGAGTGAAATCAAAAATTTACGCCCTTAGAAAGCCTGAAGGCGGTGCTTGGTTTTCGGGGTCCCGTGTGCGGCTAGGCTCCCAAATTGTCTCACACATTTGGTATCCCTGTACTCAGGAGAAGCAACAGAATGTATTTTGGGGTGTAATTTCACATATTTCCATGGCATGTTTGAGCAATATATCATTTAGTGACAACTTTGTGCAAAGAAAAAAAAATTGTCTTTTTCCTGCAACTTGTGTCACAATATAAAATATTCCATGGACTCGACATGCCTCTCAGCAAATAGCTTTGGGTGTCTACTTTCCAAAATGGGGTCATTTGGGGGGGTTTGAACTGTCCTGGCATTTTATGCACAACATTTAGAAGCGTATGTCACACATTACCCACTCTTCTAACCACTTGAAGACAAAGCCCTTTCTGACACTTTTTGTTTACATGAAAAAAATATTTTTTTTTGCAAGAAAATTACTTTGAACCCCCAAACGTTATATATTTTTTTAAAGCAAATGCCCTACAAATTAAAATGGTGGGTGTTTATTTTTTTTTTTTTCACACCGTATTTGCGCAGCGATTTTTCAAACACATTTTTTGGGGAAAAAACACACTTTTTAAAATTTTAATGCACTAAAACACACTATATTGCCCAAATGTTTGATGAAATAAAAAAGATGATCTTAGGTCGAGTACATGGATACCAAACATGACATGCTTTAAAATTGCGCACAAACGTGCAGTGGCAACAAAATAAATACATTTTTAAAAGCCTTTACAGGTTACCACTTAAGATTTACAGAGGAGGTCTACTGCTAAAATTACTACCCTAGATCTGACCTTCGCGGTGATACCTCACATGCATGGTGCAATTGCTGTTTACATTTGACGCCAGACCGACGCTTGCGCGAGAGCAGGGGGGACAGGGGTGCTTTTTTTTTTTTCCTTTATTATTTTTTTGCTTTTTTATCTTATTTTTAAACTGTTCCTTTCATTTTTTTTTTTTTTTTTTTTTTATTAAATTGTATTTTTATTAAAGTATCAAAGAATAAGTACAAAGTTGTATCAAGGTGTACATTGCACTATCAACATAAGTGCATTATAAACAAACATAATGAAAACAAAAACAAAAAACAAACAAGTATAAGTGATAAAAGAGTGTTCCCAGAAACAAGGCACATATATGTATTAAATCAAATCTTTATGATGTATGCGATAAACGTACTGCGGGAAAGTACCCAAAATCCCGCGAGTAGTTCAGAGTATAAACACAGGCAACGTAGAATTAAATTAGGTTAGGAATAGGGCATATTTGGTAGTATGGGGGTCCCGAATTCCGAAAGATCCCATGGTTCCCATATTTTATTAAATTGGGGGGTGCAGTCATGAACCGAAGCCGTCAAGAACTCCATTGTCCGAATCTCAGCCACTAAATGTAGAAACCCGGACCATGGGGGAGGTGTATTGGATAACCAGAACAATGGGATAATCCTCCTGGCGGATAGCAATATATAGGATATCAATTTATTTGTCTTTTTTGATACCCCCGAGGGGGAAAGACCCAAAAGGTAATTCAAAGGATCCAACAGAAGAGACACCCCAGTTACCTTTTTGTATAAGTAAATGCACATCATTCCAAAAAGGTTGTATCAGGGAACATTGCCAGAAGATATGGAATAGTGAGCCTATATCAGATCCACACCGCCAACAGAGCTGTGAAACTGAAGGATACTACTTATGGATTACATCGGGAGTTCTGTACCAAAACATGAGAATCTTAATGGTTGTCTCCCTCTGAGTGACACATTTAGAGGATTTAAAGGTAGAGGACCAGATCCTATCCCACATTTGTATTGTGACAGGACGGCCCACCAACTGAGACCACTTGCGCATGTAATGGTGTAATGTTTCCGTAATTGGAGTCGGCTCATGGAGGATACGATAGATACATGAAATTAAGTGCAATTGATTGGGGCCTTGAGCACACAAGTGCTCAAAAGTAGTTGGTTTATCTAGGGTCAGGGATGGCGATTTAGAATGAAAGAAATGTCTAACCTGTAAGTAGAAGTGGTAAATGGTAAATCAAATTTCTCTCTCAAAACGTCAAAGGAATGTAGCTTCCTCGTTTATAGGATGAACTAGGTTCCGCAGCTGGAAGAGATGTACATTTATCCATGGAAAGATCCTGCCAAGGGACATACTATCTGGAATGGGGGGAATAAGTAGTACATTTACAAGAGGAGAGCAGGGGGACATGAGAGGGTAACGTTTGAGGCAATTACGCCAAATGGTTAAAGTTAGTGCCATTGGGCCAGTGCACTGTAGTTTATAAATAGGGTCTAAAACAGGGGGAGCACCCCAACCGGATAAAGTACCCCCTTCTCAATGGCAGACCATTGGTTAGGTGCATTTAAGGAAGTCCAAGAAGTGATGGCCCTTAAGTGCGTTGCATGATAATATTTAGTGATGTCCGGGGCTCCTAAGCCGCCTCCTGGACCTAATGGAGAACATCACGGAGGTTGCTATGCGGTGGGCACCGCCATTCCATATGAATTTTAAAAAGGATCTTTGAAGTGATTTTAATTGTGAGGCGGGTACAGCTACTGGGAGAGTTTCGAAGTAATAAAGTAGCTTGGGTAAGAGACATTTTTAACACATTAATTCTGCCCAATAGAGAAAAGGGATATTTGGTCCAGGACGACAGGGACTTATTTATATCCAATATCAGAGGAGGGAAGTTAGTGCTATAGAGGGAGGAGTAGTGAGAGGTAAGTAGAATACCCAAGTATTTAAGTGAGGTACTACACCATTTATAAGGGTATGATTCTTTAAGTTGAGATAGTAATAGCATTGGAATGTGTATAGGAAGGGCTTCAGTTTTTGAATTGTTGACTTAATACCCAGAAATAGCACTAAAAGAGGTCAATAATTTATGTAATGAGGGAAGGGATATCAGCGGGTTGGTGATAGTTAACAGAATGTCATCTGCAAATAACGATAATTTATATTCCCCCTGTCTCATCGCCACCCCACGAATATCAGGATTTACACGGATAGACTCAGCCAGGGGTTCTAGGCACAAAATGAAAAGCAGCGGTGATAGGGGGCAACCCTGATGAGTTCCGTTTGTCATGGGGAAGCTAGGAGACAAGAAGGATGACATTTGCACCTGCGCTGAAACATTTGAGTACAAGGCCTCCAAAGCTTTTAAAAAAGGACCATCGAAACCATATATTTTTAAGGTGGCAAACATGTAGGGCCAACTTAGCCTGTCAAAAGATTTCTGCGCATCTAGGCTCGAGATCAATGCCGAACGTGAGGTTCTATCTAAAAGGTCTATTAGGTCTATCGTACGTCGGGTGTTATCTCCTGCGTGTCTACCAAGGACAAAACCCACTTGATCCCTGTGTATCAGTTTGTGAATAAATGCGGAGAGTCGGGTAGCGAGTATTTTAGTAAATATCTTGTAATCCGGATTTAGGAGGACTATGGGTCTATAGTTATCTGGGACAGAGGGATCCTTTCCAGGTTTAGGGATAACCGAAATAAACGAGTGGGAAAACTGAGAATGTGGGGGAGTTCCCTTAAGAAGGGAATCATATAAGGCTAGCATATGAGGAGATAGAATGTCAAAAAAAGATTTGTAGTAGGAATAGGGCAATCCATCAGGGCCAGGGTATCTGTGTAATGGTAGTTTTTTAATTATAGCTAGAAGTTCTTCAGCTGACACTGTTGCATTTAAACTCTCTAGGTCCGTTTTAGATAGTTTTGGTAGTTTTATATTGGAAAAAAAAGACTCGAAATTTACCTGCGTAAAATCAAAATGGTTCCCTGGAGTCAGACAGTTATACAGTTTGTTGTAGAAGCTACCAAAAATTTTGGACATCTCACGAGGGCAATGTGTTCTAGATCCGTCTGAATGCAAAAGGAAATCAGGCAGGGAGTTGAACGGACGAGAGCATAACTTATTAACTAACATCCTGTGGGGCTTATTTGAGAATTCATAGAATTTCTGCTTCGTCCACAGCATGGACCTAGCTGTTTTGTCAAGTTTTGTTGATTTGATTTGTTCTCTAAGGTGAATGACTTTACGTAGTTTCTGCACCGTGGGACCACCCAAAAGCCTCCGTTCAGTAGTTACTAGAGCGGACATTAAGGACTGCAATAAACTGTTTCTATCTCTCTTTAGTCGAGAGCCCTCAGCTATACACGTACCTCGGAAAACAGCCTTATGTGCCTCCCACAGTGTAGAAACCTGAGATACCGATTCAGAGTTGAGTATAAAATAATCTTTCAAGCTATTTGCTAGGATAGATCGGGATACTTCAGACTGCAAAAGCTGGTCATTAAAACGCCAGTGACAGGATTTAGTGTAAGTCTGGGATAACATTAGATCTAGTGTAATGGGCGCGTGATCCGACCATGTAATAGGGGAAATGTCTGACTCAACTACAAAGGGAATAAGTGGAGCCGAGATAAAAAAATGATCAAGACGGGAGTACATTTTATGAGCTGGTGAGTAAAACGTAAATTGCTTAACAGAGGGATGTTTTATCCTCCACGAGTCGAATAATCTGTATGATCTAATACATTTACGGAATGCATTGGCTTGAGACAATATTCTTTTAGGTGGGGTAGTATTAAAAAGCGCTTGTCTGTCCCTATTGGGTGACATGACCAGATTGAAGTCCCCACCAACTACCATAAATGGTTGTGAGCGATATTGGGGCGTATCAAAGAGTTTGTTGAGGAACTCAATCTGACCCGTGTTTGGGGCGTACAAATTAACCAGTGTAAAAGAAGTAGACATGTATTCACATTCTAGAATAAGAAATCTCCCATGAGGATCTACATGTGACCTCCGAACCTTGACAGGACATGCTTTCCTGATCAAGATTGCCACTCCTGCCTTGCCCGTAGAATCAGAGGCAAGATAGGAGATGGGAAAAAACCTGGAGGCAAATTTTAATGATCCTCCTGCCCGAAAGTGGGTCTCCTGGATCATCACTATGTCTGCGCCCGAGGCCCTGAAATCTTTCAGGGCCATCCAGCGTTTACTAATGGAGCCCAGGCCTTTTACATTATAGGACATAATTTTTAGAGCCATGGCTGTGATCTATCTAGGAAGGCTAGTGTGAAGGCAACTAGTACTATAAGTCTGGAAGTAACATGAGAATAGGAGTATACACATTGCAGTTTACAAGTAATTATAATAATAAACGTTTTCCCATCTCTAATTATTGAAAAACACACCCCAAGTTCTTTCTCCCTTAGAGTAAAATGATAATGACCGTGGGATCTCAAACTATGGAATACATCAATAGATATGCATAGGAACTGTAAAAAAAGAGAAAAACAAAAAAGGAAAATCAAAAGAAAAAATTGAAAAAATAGTTCAAAATTCTGTGGACCTGAGAAAAAACAGTTTCTCAGGGAGCCCTGGGCATAGACCAGGGCCTGGTGGGGATGTGGGCGGACCTCTATCTGGCGATTCTGCTTGAGGAGATGGGAGAGGGACCGCTGCTCACCTTATGCATTTGGTAGCGGAAAAGACAAGAATAGGACAAAAAGATTTTGAAGAAAAACCTGTAAGTCCTTAGGAAAAAGCAAGGTTAACAAATATAACCGGTATGTTTGACACTTACATTTACTAAAGGTTTTTGGAAATTTTATCTCAAGGGATGAGAAATATTCTACCCCGAAAAAAGGAGCGAGGCAGATACAAAAACTGGAAGAACCAAAACAGCAACATCGTTTCGTCTAAAAAAATTTCGTCAAACTCTGAGAGGAAACGGAAATGCTAAAGGCAGGGAAAAATAAGAGCTTTCAGAGGGATACTCAAGGAGGTTGTTTAGAAGATCTCAGGTGTTGAGGAGTAGAAAGGTGCTTCTTTGATTTGCCCCGAACAGGAGTCCAGATGCGAGTAGGTGTAGTTGGAGGCAAGTGGGCCTGTGTGTTAGGAGGGATAGTATCTTCTTCCGTTAAAGGGGGAGACCCAGACTTTTTAGGAAGGCCTCAGCTTCTTGTAAATCACGTAAAGAATATTGGGCTCCATCTTTGGATACAGCTAGACGGAAAGGGAATCCCCAGTAGTATGGTATCTTGTGTTGTTGCAAGTGTGAGGTGAGGGGGCGCAAGTTCCTCCGTTTAGCAAGAGTGATGGGCGAAAGATCGCTAAAGATCTGCAGCTTGGCGCCCTTGTACATAATTTGGGATTTATTGCGGGTCGCCAGGGTTAGTGCCTCTTTACTTTCAAAGTAGTGAAACCGTACCACAACATCCCTGGGTCTAGCTCCAGCCGGAGGTTTTGGGCCCAGAGATCTATGGGCCCTGTCCAATTGCCAATCTATGTCCACAACTGAGGGAGCCAGGTTATTAAAAAGGCTCAGAAGGTAAGGTCGGAGTTCAGAGTTACACACTGTTTCCGGAATCCCTCTGAATCGTAGGTTTTGTCATCTTTCTCTGTTCTCCAAGTCTTCTTGCTGTAATTGGAGTTGAGATACGGAAAGGCGTAAGTTATGATTTTCCTCCTCGATCGCCTGTACATAATTTATCATTTCGTAGAATTTGTTCTCCAGAGTGTCTGTGCGATCTCCAATTTGGGTTATTTCCCCTCTCAATTCAGCAGCTAGCTTGCTCACCTCAGCCGAAACATTGGACGTAATTTGTTGAAGTAAAAGCTGCAGCTTGGAGTCCAGAATGTCAGGGGTGAGAATCATGTTCGAGGGTGAAAGAGTGGTTGCAGGGTTTTGCGAGCCAGTCAGAGAGGAGCTTGCTTCATCTTCCGAATCCAGGGAGGGATCCAGTAAGGCGAAAGGATTCGCAGAGGATTTAGAGGAGGCTAGCTGTGGTCTGGTAACATAACGCTCCATTGTTGGTTCTTCTCGTGTCACAAACAGTGGTTTGTAGTTTCGTTGCTGTTGGCCAATTTTGCCCATGAGGTACACAGAGGTTTTAGTGATCAAACATGCAGGCTTACCTCCAGCGCTATATATTGCTAAAACTGCTATATGGAGGTCTTGGTGAGCAGACAGGGGCCCAGGGTTTATTTGGGCAGCATCTCTCTGAGTAATGTTGTGTTCCATTTGGATCCTCAGATCCCCCTGATTACATCTCTACCTCCAGTCTGGGATGAGAGAAGCAGATCCTGCAGTCCCCAGCACCTTGCGAATAACCATGCAGCTGGAGGGGCAGATGATTTCTGGGTGTATATGAGAGTCCCAAGGTGGCCGCCGGCCTCCAGGAGCAGGCCGAAGCCTCAGTCTGTCCTAGGAGAAGGCCGCAGAGGAAATAAACACGGTCGCTCGCAACCACTGGGGCACCCATGGGGATAGAGAAAGGGAGGATCGGGTGGTCTGACGCCCCCCAGGGACCCGACAGCGGGCGATCCTACTCACTGTGACCCGGAGTGTCTGTAATCCAGTCCGCAGGCCGTGTCAGGTCGCAAGGCCGCAGGATACCGAGGCCGGGTGCCGGATGGTTCTCCGCGGCCTTCCCGGTTCCGCAGGCCAATCGGTGCAGTCTCTAGGGTCAGAGTAGGCCCTACTCCGATTCACGAGCCTGTGGGTTTAGGTAAGAAGCGCCGCCGGCCCGCTTGTAGGCCCCAAGATGGCGGCAGAAGGTCCTGGTGTCAGGGAGAAATCTCAGCCGTGAGCGGGATCAGACCAGCCAAAATCATAAATAGCAGTCCAGGGCAGTTCAGCAGGGGTCTGGGACCAATATTATATAACATGTGGCTGCGGGAACACAGTATAAGGCAACGGATGGCCTTAGATTAGAGTGGGCTAAGAGGAGCTCAGCTCACATGCGTCCTTCCAGCAGCAGGTCTGGACACTCCCCCCCCCCCCCCCCCCCTTCATTTTTTTTTTTTTTTTTTTAATCATTTTTATTGTTATCTCAGGGAATGTAAATATCCCCTATGATAGCAATAGTTAGTGACAGGTACTCTTTTTTTTTTTTGAAAAAATTGGGGTCTATTAGACCCTAGATCTCTGCCCTCAAAGCATCTGGCCACACCAAGATCGGTGTGATAAAATGCTTTCCTAATTTCCCAATGGCGCTGTTTACATCCGGCGAAATTTAAGTCATGAAATGCTCGTAGCTTCCGGTTTCTTAGGCCATAGAGATGTTTGGAGCCACTCTGGTCTCTGATCAGCTCTATGGTCAGCTGGCTGAATCACCGGCTGCATTCTCAGGTTCCCTGTTGAGACAGGAGAGCCAGAGAAAAACACAGAAGATGGTGGTGGCATTCCCTCCCACTGCTTGTAAAAGCAGTCTAGAGGCTAATTAGCCGCTAGGATTGCTTTTACATGAAAGCCAACCGCTGGCTGAAAAGAATGATACCAAGATGATACCTAAACCTGCAGGCATCATTCTGGTATAACCACTCAAAGTCATGAATTGCGTACCTGAAGACAAAAAAATGGTTAACAATAAAACACAGTAAACGGTAAAGTATAATAAATTGCATACCTGAAAAGCAAACATGGTAAAACATAATAACAATAAAACATTGCAGAATAGAATACAGTAAAAAAGAGCAGAACAATAGAGAGAGAGAGAACAATGAAACAACAACTATTTTTTTTTTTTTTTACACTTTTTTTGTAACTGTAACTTTTATAACTGTAACCAGTTCCAGGTTCGGGTCTCTCAAAATGCGATGGCATCTTGGGAGACCCTGTGAAAGTGTGTCTAGTCTGTGCAATGCTGTACTCTACGCTAATACTCAACTAGTGGATGGTAGCGTTCAAAACATTCACCAATGCAAAGACCAGTATTATCAGGACAGGAGGGACAATAATAGTGGGTGTCACACCTATATCCGCGCTTGCTGCAGACACAACATCTTTTTGGGGGGGGTTCGTTGGGTAGGGGTACTAGGGAGGACATAAAAATGCCTCTCATGCAGACGACTGCATTTGGTTGGGGATGTGAATGGGGGAAGTACGGGTGCTGCAGAAGTGGTGGGTTCCCAATTAGGATTGGTGAATGCAGCAGGAAGGGCACTGTGGGCACGACGGGCCTGTGTTTGTCTTCTTCTTGGTGGCAGCGGGACACTACTTGTGCTTGCCACCTCACCAGCTTGAACTGCATTTATGGGACTCGCCACATCACCAAGTGTTACTGCAGTGCTAGTTTGACTACGACCGGGGTGTACTAGGCTGCTGGTGCTTTCCAGTTCACCAAAACGCTACCAAAAAAAACTGTTAGCGATCACAGGGATCAGGCCTGACTCTGCAAGCGCTGCAGTTATGCATTTAGTGTTTTGTAAGCGACAGTGATCGATCGATACTGCACTTGGGTGGGCTGGGCTGGGCCAGGCAGAGGGGTAAAATGCAGGTGCTAGCAGGTATCTGGGCTGATCCCGCTAACACTGCGTTTTTGGGAACCCTAAACTGCTGGGGATGCTAGTATAGATCTGATCGGATCAGATATTGATCCGTTCAGATACTATACCACTAAGAGAGGTGTATGGTGCGTGCGTGGGTGTTAGCGGTACTGGCACTAACCTGACGCTGCCTGGGGCTGGTGCTTGCCAGTTCACCAAAACGCTACCAAAAAAACTGTTAGCGATCGCAGGGATCAGGCCTGACTCTGCGAACGCTGCAGTTATGCGTTTAGTGTTTTGTAAGTGACAGTGATCGATCGATACTGCACTTGGGTGGGCTGGGCTGGACCGGGTGGAGGGGCAAAACGCAGGTGCTAGCAGGTATCTGGGCTGATCCCGCTAACACTGCATTTTTGGGAACCCTATACTGCTGGGGACACTAGTATAGCTCTGATCGGATCAGATATTGATCCGTTCAGATACTATACCACTAAGGGAGGCGTATGTTGCGTGCGTGGGTGTTAGCGGTACTGGCACTAATCTGACGCTGCCCGGGGCGACGCATATCACCACCGGGCGATCAGGGGGCTAAACCTTTATTCAGTAACAAACGGTGGGTGCCCTGACACTATAAAAAATAAACGAACTAACCAGTGTCACCCGTAACAGTTATACGGTGATCACTGGTGAAAGGGTTAACTAGGGGGCAATCAAGGGGTTAAAACCTTTATTAGGTAGTATATGGGGGTCCCTGACGCTATAAAACTCTGACGGCGAACCTAATTAGCGTCACCAGTGACACTAATACAGCGATCAGAAAAATGATCGCTTAGTGACACTGGAGATGGGGGATGATCAAGGGGTTAAAACTTTATTAGGGGGGGTTAGGGGGGTATCCTAGACCTAAAGGGGGCTAATACTAACTGCCCTACCACACTAACTGTCACAAACTGACACCTATGCAGTAATCAGAAAAAAAACAAAACTGCTTGGTGTCAGTGTGACGGGGGAGGGGGATCGGTGGGGGTCAGGGGTGTATTGTGTGCCTGGCATGTTCTACTGAATGTGTATGTGTTGTGCACTCACATTGAAGTCTTCTCTCCTCGGCGCCGGAATGGAAAATACCGAGCCGTGGAGAGATGACATCATTTCCTCTACTGCTGTTTAGCATACAGTAGCAGAGGAAGAATCTGATTGGCTGGGCGCGATCGTGAGGGGGCACCACGAATGAATGGTCTCCCCCTCACCTCTCATCGCTCCCAGACAGATTTTGTGAGGTGATATTGATGTTTCTAGATTCACCCATTCACTATTATGCTGTTAAGCTGAATATAGATATAGATATAGATATAGATCTAGATCTATATATACAGTGGGAACTGAAAGTATTCAGACCCCCTTACATTTTTCACTCTTTGTTACATTGCAGCCTTTTTCTAAAATCATTTAATTTCATTTTTTTTCCTCATTAATGTACACACAGCACCCCATATTGACAGAAAAACACAGAATTGTTGACATTTTTGCAGATTTATTAAAAAACTGAAATATCACATGGTCCTAAGTATTCAGACCCTTTGCTCAGTATTTAGTAGAAGCACCCTTTTGATCTAATACAGCCATGAGCCTTTTTGAGAAAGATGCAACAAGTTTTTTCACACCTGGATTTAGGGATCCTCTGCCATTCCTCCTTACAAATCCTCTCCAGTTCTGTCAGGTTGGATGGTAAACGTTGGTGGACAGCCATTTTTAGGTCTCTCCAGAGATGCTCAATTGGGTTTAAGTCAGGGCTCTGGCTGGTCCATTCAAGAACAGTCACAGACAGGGATGAGCCGAACACCTCCCCGGTTCGGTTCGCACCAGAACATGCGAACAGGCAAAAAATTTGTTCGAACATGCAAACACTGTTAAAGTCTATGGGACTCGAACATCAATGATCAAAAGTGCTAATTTTAAAGGCTTATATGCAAGTTATTGTCATAAAAAGTGTTTGGGGACCTGGGTCCTGCCCCAGGTGACATGGATCAATGCAAAAAAAAGTTTTAAAAAGGCCGTTTTTTCAGGAGCAGTGATTTTAATAATGCTTAAAGTGAAACAATAAAAGTGTAATATTCCTTTAAATTTCATACCTGGGGGGTGTCTATAGTATGCCTGTAAAGGGGCGCATGTTTCCCGTTTTTAGAACAGTCTGACAGCAAAATGACATTTCAAAGGAAAAAAAGTCATTTAAAACTACTCGCGGCTATATGAATTGTCGGTCCGACAATACACATAAAAGTTCATTGATAAAAATGTCATGGGATTTCCCCACAGGGCAACCCCCGAACCAAAATTAAAGACAAAAATGGCGTGGGGGTCCCCCTAAATTCCATACCAGGCCCTTCAAGTCTGGTATGGATATTAAGGGGAACCCCACGCCAAAAAAAAAAGACATGGTGTGCCCCTCAAAATCCATACCAGACCTGAATTTGACCCTTCAGGTCTGGTATGGATTTTAAGGGGAACCCTGTGCCAATTTTTTTTAAAAAAATGGCGTGAGGTCCCCCCAAAAATCCATACCAGACCCTTATCCGAGCACGCAACCTGGCAGGTCGCAGGAAAAGAGGGGGGACGAGAGAGCACCCCCCCTCCTGAACCATACCAGGCCACATGCCCTCAACGTTGGGAGGGTGCTTTGGGGGGTCCCCCCAAAGCACCTTGTCCCCATGTTGATGAGGACAAGGGCCTCATCCCCACAACCCTTGCCCAGTGGTTGTGGGGGTCTGCGGGTGGGGGGCTTATCGGAATCTTGAAACCCCAGAACAAGGGGACCCGAGATCCCGCCCCCCGTGTGAAATGGTAAGGGCCTACCATTTCACAAAAAAAGTGTTGAAAATGTTAAAAATGACAAGAGACAGTTTTTGACAATTCCTTTATTTAAATGCTTCTTCTATCTTCTTTCTCCTATCTTCTTTCTTCTATCTTCCTTCGGTTTCTTCCTCCACCTTCTTCTTCTTCCTCCGATCCTCCGCTTCTTGGTCCGGTGTTCTCGTCCGGCATCTTCCTCCACGGTGTCTTCTTCCCTTCTTCATGCTCGGGCCGCTCCGCATCCATGATGGGAGGCTCCCGCTGTGTGACACTTCTCGTCTTCTGACAGTTCGGAGAGCGGGGCCACCTGGTGACCCCGCCCCCCTCTGACGCATGGGGACTTCCCTGTCCGCCCCCTCTGACGTCACAGGGAAAGCCTCGGAAGTCCCCGTGCGTCAGAGGGGCAGGGTCACCGAGTGGCCCCGCCCTCCATTATTTAAGAACTGTCACCAAACACTTTTTATGACAATACCATGCATATAAGCCTTTAAAATTAGCACTTTTGATTTCTCCCATAGACTTTTAAAGGGTGTTCCGCGGCTTTCGAATTTGCTGCAAACACCCCAAATTGTTCACTGTTCGGCGAACTTGCAAACAGCCGATGTTCGCGTCGAACATGAGTTCGACTCAAACTCGAAGCTCATCCCTAGTCACGGAGTTGTTGTGAAGCCACTCCTTCGTTATTTTTACTGTGTGCTTAGGGTCATTGTCTTGTTGGAAGGTACACCTTCGGCCCAGTCTGAGGTCCTGAGTACTCTGGAGAAAGTTTTCCAGGATATCCCTGTACTTGGCCGCATTCATCTTTCCCTCAATTGCAACCAGTCGTCCTGTCCCTGCAGCTGAAAAACACCCCCACAGCATGATGCTGCCACCACCATGCTTCACTGTTGGGACTGCATTGGACAGGTGATGAGCAGTGCCTGGTTTTCTCCACACATACCGCTTAGAATTAAGGCCAAAAAGTTCTATCTTGGTCTCATCAGACCAGAGAATCTTATTTCTCACCATCTTGGAGTCCTGCAGGTGTTTTTGTAGCAAACTCCATGCGGGCTTTCATGTGTCTTGCACTGAGGAGAGGCCTCCGTCAGGCCACTCTGCCATAAAGCCCTGACTGGTGGAGGGCTGCAGTGATGGTTGACTTTCTACAACTTTCTCCCATCTCCCAACTGCATCTCTGAAGCTCAGCCACAGTGATCTTTGGGTTCTTTCTTACCTCTCTCACCAAGGCTCTTCCCCGATAGCTCAGTTTGGCCAGACGACCAGCTCTAGGAAGGGTTCTGGTCGTCCCAAACATCTTCCATTTCAGGTTAATGGAGGCCACTGTGCTCTTAGGAACCTTAAGTGCAGCAGAAATGTTTTCTTGGCCAGATCTGTGCCTTGCCACAATTCTGTCTCTGAGCTCTTCAGACAGTTCCTTTTGACCTCATGATTCTCATTTGCTCTGACATGCACTGTGAGCTGTAAGGTCTTATATAGACAGGTGTGTGGCTTTCCTAATCAAGTCCAATCAGTATAATCAAACACAGCTGGACTCAAATGAAGGTGTAGAACCATCTCAAGGATGATCAGAAGAAATGGACTGCACCTGAGTTAAATATGAGTGTCACAGCAAAGGGTCTGAATACTTAGGACCATGTGATATTTCAGTTTTTCTTTTTTAATAAATCTGCAAAAATGTCAACAATTACGTGTTTTTCTGTCAATATGGGGTGCTGTGT
The DNA here is from genome assembly GCF_042186555.1 of Aquarana catesbeiana. Classification (NCBI taxonomy): domain Eukaryota; kingdom Metazoa; phylum Chordata; class Amphibia; order Anura; family Ranidae; genus Aquarana; species Aquarana catesbeiana. The sequence goes on along the minus strand of NC_133326.1, from coordinate 482,969,296 downwards.
GTACATTAATGAGGGAAAAAAAATGAACTTAAATGATTTTAGCAAATGGCTGCAATATAACAAAGAGTGAAAAATTTAAGGGGGTCTGAATACTTTCCGTCCCCACTGTATATATAGATCTATATATGTGTGTATATATTCAGCTTAACAGCATAATAGTATTAAAAGATAGATTTGATATGCTAGCAATAAAGACTGGGTGAATCTGGAAACATCAATATCACCTCACAAAATCTACTATATGTCTCATGGACCCTTAACTCTAAACTATCTAAAACCATGAGACAACATCAGCTAATCAAAACTACTTTAGAAAAATTCCATTAAGTAGCTTCACCTTATAAATTCACCTCCATACTGGGACCTCTAACACCCATTACTGATAACCCTAACTTTCCACCAGGCACTTACAACAAAAGAATCCCAAAACACGATCACAGCAGATCCCTTCTAGCACTCCACTGCTTTCAAAAAGGAAAAATAAAATCATTTAATTTGCTCCTAGAAGAATTTGAAGGAACATTTTATGGTTTCTGTTTTTATGAACAACTACACGATTTCCTCCAGAATAGTCATTATAAAGCTTCCTATTGCAATCCAATGACACCACTTGAGATTATTTGCTACAAAAGGACACCTGTCCACAAAATGACTTCATTAGCTTACTCTTGGCTAATTCAAGAAGATCACAAAGAAAACAATAAGCATAAAAAATCATTGGAGCTTAAACTTAAAACTAAAATTTCAGATGCTCAATAGGAAAGAGCTTGCATCTTTAACCACTTCAGCCCCGGAAGATTTGGCTGCTCAATGACCAGGCCATTTTTTGCGATACTGCACTGCGTCACTTTAACTGACAATTGCGTGGTCGTGCGACGATGTACCCAAAAAATTTATGTCCTTTTTTTCCCCCAAATAGAGCTTTCTTTTGGTGGTATTTGATCACCTCTGCGGTTTTTATTTTTTTTGCGCTATAAACAAAAGAAGAGCGACAATTTTGAAAAAAGCACAATATCTTTTACTCTTTGCTATAATAAATATCCCAAATTAAAAAAAAAAAAAAAAAAAATGTTTTCCTCAGTTTAGGCCGATTATGTATTCTTCTACATATCTTTGTTAACCAGTTGCCGACCGCCGCACGCCGATGTACGTCGGCACAATGGCACAGGCAGGCATAAGGGCTTACCTGTACTCCCTGCCTGCCCGCGGGCGGGGGGTCTGATTGGACCCCCCGGTGCCTGCTGCGGTCGGATTAGCATCAGGAGCGATCCGGGCTGAGGGGCAGGCCACTGACTCATGGCCACCCCCTCACGATCGTTCCTGGAGAATGACAAGCTTCCTTGGCTTCTGAACTGTAAACAGAAGCGGAGAAAGTGATGTCATCGCTCCTCGTGAAGCCTTTTCGTCCTGGCTTCCGAGGAGAGAAGACATCAAGTAAGTTTGCACCAACACTACACATACAGAAGAACACAGTAGAACATGCAGGCACACTTTTCGCCCCCCAATCACCCCCCGATCACCCCCCCTGTACCCCCTGTCACAGTGACACCAATAGTTTTTTTTTTTTTCCTAATTATTACATTGGTGTCAGTTTGTGACAGTTATAAGTGGTAGGGCAGTTAGTGGTAGGCCCCTTTAGGTCTAGGGTACCCCCTAACCCCCCAATAAAGTTTTAACCCCTTGGTCACCCCCCTGTCGCCAGTGTCACTAAGCAATCATTTATCTGATCGCTGTATTAGTGTCACAGGTGACGCTAGTTAGGCAGGTAAGTATTTACCATATACTACCCCATATACTACCTAGTAAAGGTTTTAACCCCCTGATTGCCCTCTAGTTAACCGTTTCACCAGTGATCACCGTATAACTGTTACGGGTGACGCTGGTTAGTTAGTTAGTTTTTTATAGTGTCAGGGCACCCGCCGTTTATTACCTAATAAAGGTTTAACCCCCTAATCGCCCGGCGGGTGATATGAGTTAGGTTTCAGCATCAGATAAGGTCTGCATCGCCCCAGGCAGCATCAGGTTAGTGCCAGTACCACTAACACCCATGCACGCAGCATACACCTCCCTTAGTGGTATAGTATCTGAACTGATCAATATGTGATCCGATCAGATCTATACTAGTGTCCCCAGCAATTTAGGGTTCCCAAAAATGCAGTGTTAGCGGAATCAGCCCAGATACCTGCTAGCACCTGCGTTTTGCCCCTCCGCCCAGCCCAGCCCACCCAAGTGCAGTATCGATCGATCACTGTCACTTACAAAACATTAAACACAAAACTGCAGCGTTCGTAGAGTCAGGCCTGATCCCTGTGATCGCTAACAGTTTTTTGGTAGCATTTTGATACAGTCGCTAACAGTCAGGAGCTTTTTTACCTGTGAGTCTCACTACTGTACCACTAAATTTAGAGCCCAAAATGTCAAATCGAAGGTACAGTAGTGAAGAGGCCTACACGTTTCTGAGCACGATAGATAGTGAAGAGGAAGTCACTCATCTGTCAGATTCAGGCTCAGAATACGAACCTGTAGACTGCAGCGGCTCCATGACAGATAGCTCTGATGACGGAGTTGTGGTCCCTGCCAAGGTCAGGCGTACCAGACCCCATTCTTCTTCTGCTGTTGATGTGCAAGAACCACAGGGCTCTCGTATGGAGCAGAAAAGTACTAGCGCCACTATTCCTTCTGGTGAACTGGCAAGCACCAGCGGCCTAGTACACCCTGGTCGTACATCCAACACTGCAGTAACACTTGGTGACGTGGCAAGTCCCATAAGTGCAGTTCAAGCTGGTGGGGTGGCAAGCACAAGTAGTGTCCCACTGCCACCAAGAAGACAAACACAGGCCCATCGAGCCCATAGTGCCCTTCCTGCTGCATTCGCAATTCCTAATTGGGAACCCACCACTTCTGCAGCACCCGTACTTCCCCCATTCACTGGCCAACCCGGCATTCAGGTGGAAACAGTTGATTTTACGTCACTTGATTTTTATTCACTGTTTTTCACTGAAGATCTCTATAGATCTATTGTGGACCAAAGCCATTTGTACGCTGGTCAACACATCGCCACTATTCCCCAGTCCTCCCTTGCCAGAGATTGGAAACCAATTACAGTTTCTGAATTTAAGATCTTTCTGGGCCTATCCCTCCTCATGGGCATAACCAAAAAGAGTGAGTTGTGGTCATATTGATCCACTGACCCAATTCACCATATGCCCGTGTTCTCTGTTTCCATGGCCAGGGCACGATACAAGCAGATTTTGCGGTTCATGCACTTTAACAACAATGAACTCCTCGTGAAGACCCTGGACACGATCGGCTCTACAAAATTCGTCCCCTTGTAAACCACTTCAACCAACATTTTCCAGACTTGTTTACACCCCATTAAATTGTCTGCGTTGATGAGTCCCTGATTAAGTTTTCTGGCCGCTTGTCATTCAAACAGTACCTTCCCAGCAAGCGTGCCAGATACTGGGTCAAGATGTATAAGCTCTGTGACAGGGCCACAGGCTATACATGTAGTTTTATGGTTTACGAGGGAAGAGATAGTCACATAGAGCTGACAAACTGCCCCGACTACATAGGAAGCACTGGCAAGATTGTGTGGGACTTGGTGTCACCCTTATTCGGAAAGGGGTACCACTTGTACGTGGACAATTATTACATGAGCGTGCCACTTTTTAGTCACTTGTTTGGCCATCAGATTGGAGCATGTGGCACCATGCTATCTAATCGCCAGGGCTTTCCTCAGTGGCTTGTAGATTCTCGTCTTAGGCTGGGGGAAAGAACCTGCTTGAAGTGTAATAACTTGCTTGCTATGAAGTGGAGGGATAATAAGAATGTTTTCGTTCTTACCTCCCTTCATGCAGACATGACTGTCCAAATTACTACGGCGACTGGTGTTGTGGAGAAACCCCTGTGTCCAAGAATATAACCAAAATATGGGAGGGGTGGACCTCAATGACCAGTTGTTGGCACCGTACCTAGTTGCCCGTAAGGCCAGATGCTGGTATAAAAAAGTGTCTGTATACTTAATTCAATTGGCTTTGCTGAACGCTCATGTGCTATACAGAGCTTCACGATGGACTGGATCGTCAGAGCCCTTCTGTTTCCAAACGGTACTCCACCTCACCTTCCCCAACCAAATGCAGTAAGCCGGCTGCATGAGAGGCATTTATTATTATTATTATTATTATTATTATTATTATTATTCAGGATTTATATAGCGCCAACAGTTTACACAGTGCTTTACAATATAAAAGGGAGACAATACAGTTATAATACAATAAAATACAAAAGGATTGAGGGCCCTGCTCAGAAGAGCTTACAATCTAATAGGGTGGGGCAGGTGGTACAAAAGGTTGTAACTGTGGGGAATTAGCTGGTGGTGGAAGTGGTAGGAAATTAGTTGGAGACGTAATAGGCTTTCCTGAAGAGATGAGTTTTCAGGGATCGCCTGAAGGTAGCAAGAGTAGGGGATAGCCGGATAGATGGAGGTAGCGAGTTCCAGAGGATGGGAGAGGCTCTGGAGAAATCCTGGAGATGAGCATGGGAGGAGGAGATGAGAACGCTTGAAAGCAGGAGGTCTTGAGAAGAGCGGAGAGGACGATTTGAGTGATATTTGGAGACAAGATTAGTGATGTAGCTCGGGGCAGAGCTGTGTATGGCTTTGTATGTTGTGGTTAGTATTTTGAATTTAATTCGCTGGGTGATTGGGAGCCAGTGTAGGGATTGGAGTAGAGGGTTGGCAGACACTGAGCAGTTGGTAAGGTGGATAAGTCTGGCAGCAGCATTCATGATAGACTGAAGAGGGGATAGCCTATGGAGAGGTAAGCCAATGAGAAGGGAGTTGCAATAGTCAAGGTGAGAGATAACAAGGAAGTGAATGAGGAGCTTGGTGGTTTCATTTGTTAAAAAGGGGCGAATTTTAGAGATGTTACGGAGGTGAATTCTACAAACTTTTGACAACGATTGGATTTGAGGCTGAAATGACAAGTCAGAGTCTAGGATTACACCTAGTACCCTGGCGTGAGGGGAGGGACTGATGGTTGCATTGTTGATTTTGATGGAAAAGTCATGGAGGGGGGCACGGGCGGGGGGAAATATAGCTCAGTTTTAGAGAGATTTAGTTTAAGGAAGTGGTGCGACATCCATGCTGATATGTCAGTTAGTAAGTTAGTAATGCGAGAGGAGACTGAAGGAGTGAGGTGAGGAGTAGACAGATAGATTTGGGTGTCATCAGCGTATAAGTGGTATTGGAAGCCATGGGCAGTTATTAAGTGACCAAGGGGTCCAAGAACCGAGCCTTGGGGGACCCCCACAGAAAGGGGCAATGGAGAGGAGGAGACAGAGTTGTAGGTGACACTGAAGGAGCGCTGTGATAAATAGGCAGAGAACCAGGATAGAGCAGAATCTCGGAGGCCAAGGGAATGTCATTTATTGAGAAGGAGTGGGTGTTCAACAGTATCAAAGGCCGCAGAGAGATCAAGTAGTAGGAGTATGGAGTACTGGCTGTTGGTTTTAGCAGTTAGTAAATTAATAGTGAGTTTTAGTAAGGTAGTTTCCGTGGAGTGCTGCGAGCGAAAGCCAGACTGTAAGGGGTCAAGAAGGTTATTTTCATTGAGGTAGGAGCTAAGACAGTTGTAGACTAAGCTTTCTAGAAGTTTAGAGGTGAATGGGAGCAATGAGATGGGTTTTAAGTTGTTCAGGTCGGTAGGGTCCAGTGAAGGCTTTTTAAGAATGGGAGTGATCTGCGCAATTTTTAGAGGGGAGGGGAAGATGCCACTAGAGAGGGAGAGATTGAAGATGTGGATGAGGAAGCATAGGATAGAAGAAGAGGGTGACCGTAGTAGTTGTGAGGGAACAGGATCCAAGGGACAATTGGTTAGGTGGGCATCCGAGAAAATTTTTGTAACCTCTTCAGTAGTAGCCTATTCAAAAGAGGAGAGTGTTGAATGTGCTGCTAGGCAAGGTATGTAGGGTGGGGAAGACGTACGCACAGTGGAGATATCCTCACGAATTGCATTGATCTTGTCTTTGAAGTGATTGGCAATCTCTTGGGCAGTGAGTGAGTTAGTGGGTAGAGGGGGAGGGGGACGAAGCAGAGAGTTAAAGGTTGAGAAGAGCCGACAGGGACTGGATGACAAAGAATTAATAAGAGAGACAAATTAGGCTTGTTTGGCAGCATGGAGGCATGAATTGTATTTTAGAAGGGCAGATTTATATAGGGTGAAGTCTTGCAGGCATTTGGTTTTATGCCACAGTCGTTCCAGAGCATGGCAATGTCTCTTGAGATTTCTAGTGTTTTCAGTTTGCCAGGGTTGGAACGGTCGGGGCCTGATTCTGCGTGTGGTTGGAGGAGCAAGTGCATTTAGTGATGATGAGAGTGAACTGTTGTAGACAGAGGTGGCCAGGTCAGGACAGGACAGGGGAGAGATTATGTCATATAGGTGGTCAGTAGCAGAATAGAGAAGATAAGGGTTAAAGCGGCAAAGGTTTCTACAAGTAATTGTTTTCTGCTTGGAGGGATGGGTGATTGGAGGCAAGGATACAGTGAAAGTAATGAGGTTGTGATCAGAGAGAGGAAAGGGGGTGTTGGTGAGGTTGCCAGGGTTGCAGAGATGGAAGAATACAAGGTCAAGGGTATTACCATTGGAGTGAGTGGAAGTATGTGTCCATTGGGTTAGGTCAAAAGATGAGGTTAAGTCGAGGAGTTTAGCTGTAGTTGGGCTGTTAACATTGACAGGAATGTTAAATTCACCAAGAATAATGGTGGGTATTTCAGAGGAAAGAAAGTAGGATAGCCAGGCAGCAAAGTCATCAAGAAAGCGCGTTACCAGTCCTGGAGGCCTATAAATTGCTGCAATCCTCAGAGAAATGGGAGAAAACAGATGAATACAGTGCATCTCAAAAGAAGAGAGGGATAGAGAGGGAGGGACAGGAAGGACTTGGAAGGTGCTTTGTGGGGATAGAAGGAAGCCAACTCCACCTCCTTTCTGTCTGTTGGGTCTGGGGGAGTGAGTCCAATGGAGACCACCATGGGAGAGGGCAGCAGGAGAAGCTGAGTCAAAATTTTGAAGCCAGGTTTCTGTTATGGCGAGTATGTTCAAGCCATGAGAGATGAAGAGGTCATGTACAGATGTTAGCTTGTTACAGATGGAGCGGGCATTCCAAAGGGCACATGAGATTGGTGGGGTGCTTTGAGGAAGCAGGGGGATAGAAATTAAACTGAGTGGATTGCGGTGGTTGCCAGAGGGGGAGGGGTATTGGATATGTGGCTTGCATTTGGAAAATGGCGGACCAGGATTAGGAGAAATGTCACCTGAGACTAGGAGAAGGAGGAGGGCGAGGAAGGCAAGGTGAAAGTGGGATGTGCATGAGCGCACGTGTCTAGTGGCCCTGGTGTTTATGTCAGCATGTGGGTGCAGCAAATGCAGGAGATGATGGGTGCCATAGTAGGGAGAGGGTAGGAGTGAGGATGATATGTGCATGCTGCAGGGAAGAGAGGAGGGGTAGAGTAAAGATAATTTGAGGATAGAAGACACCAATGTGAGAAGGAAGGGATTAAGGAGCATGTTAGTGGATAGAGAGTGGGAAACTAACCTAATATAAAATAAATGTCAAAGCTGGTTTGCTTGTCGTCTTGCAGAGTGGAGCAGAGTTCTTGTTGTTGTTCATGCAGCTTTAGTTATCCTGCTTTCGTTAAACTGCGTCGGTGAAACTGCGCATCACTCGTGACAGAGCCACTCAGGACAGAGCCATGATGTCTGTGCCTTGCCCCTGTCTGCGCCACCCCATAAGCTGCCATAAATTTATAGGGAGACTAAGCTGGGATGCATTTCTTAGTTGGTCATTATTGGGTCTGATGTGAGACACCTGAATATGAGAAGGAGATGACCAGTGCCAAACCAGCTACAGACACAGGCTAGGGTCGTAAAGTTAATTACCTCTCTTGATCACTCAAGCCACATGGAGTTGAGAATCAATCACCAGTAATATTGCTATTGCAGTGTGTTTGTTATAGAGCTAGCAGTAAATATGAAAGTTTAAAGATATGGCAGCAGGAGACAATTACCAAAAATATGTTACAGCAAAGTCAGCAAAGTCAGTTCAGTAGAGATGTACAGATGGATAGGAGACAACTACCAAAAATATGTTACAGCAAAGTCAGTTCAGTAGAGATGTACAGATAATAAGAGACAATTACCTGTAAAAGAGCAGAGAAGACATGATCAGAATTGATAACTGCGTCGGTGAAACTGCGCATCACTCGTGACAGAGCCACTCAGGACAGAGCCATGATGTCTGCGCCTTGCCGCTTTCCTTATGTCCTCCCGAGTACCCATACCCAACGAGCTCAGCAAAGAAAATGTTGTGTCTGTAGAAAGCGCTGATATAGGCGTGACACCCGCTATTATCGTCCCTCCTGTCCTGACAATCCTTGTCTTTGCATTGGTGAATGTTTTGAGCGCTACCATACACTAGTTGAGTTTTAGCGTAGGGTACAGCATTGCACAGACTAATACCAAATAATAGCGTATACCAGTGCGCAGACCACAAAACAAGGAACAAAATCAAAAAACCCCCAAGAGAGCTTAACAATGCAGCTGCCAACATACGGGTGTTCACACCAATCAAAGAAGATGTAAAAAGTAGTATAATATGTGGCGCTTACTGAAAAATTAGATGAAAATACACTACTAAAATCAATTAAAAATGTAAAACAACCAAGGATAATGGAGATTCAATCGGAAAATCCAGACAATAATTGTGTCTTACAATTAATCTTCCATCGCATTGTGTAACCAAAGATTATAACCAACCATTGTTACATCAAAGAATGAATGCAAAATAATCCACTCCCAAACTGGCAACTAATAGAGCCTCTCAATGAGTGATAAATAATATCCAAGAGACGAGAAATATCTTCTACTAATCAGTGAAAACAAATAAAAAAAGGTCAAGCAAAACACAGTAATATGGTGCACATTAATAGATTCATAAAAAACTGTGCAAAAAAATGGTTTGAAATAAATATGCATAAAAATAGGTAATTCATTATGAATTGTAATAAAGACGCAAATCCAAATTAAAAGTGTATACTGAAAGTGCAAATGTGCAATATGTGCAACATCAATACATAAGTAAAAAGTATTTGATAACATGCAAAAACTCCACAGAAGTGTAAAGAAATTGATGTAATAAATGATAATAATTAAAATCCAATGTGAATCAAGAAATTGTTTTTAATAGAATGAAAACAAAGTGTCCTCGATAAAAAAAAGTCCCATAGATGATGCAATCCAAATTGTGACAACCTCAATTAAAAAAAGTGAAGGATAGTTCATCAAGAATTTCCGGCGCCAGCAAGCAATCTAAAGTGTATAGAAGGATGTGGTCCCCCCAGCCTCTCACCTCATGGCTGAACGAAAACAGCCCTGTTAGCAGGTAAAGACGATCCAATCCGCTCCGCAATCCCCTTGCTCCCCTAGGGATCTCCTGCCTTACAACACACTCCGCTCTCAGGGTGCCCCAGACAGTCAGCCAAGCAATGCGAATCATATAAAAGAGGGGAGGAAGCACTCCATGGTGTAGTATTTAAAACTCACACGTTTATTACAAGTAATTCACTTACATTAAAACAATGTCAAATGAGCATGATACTGCGACTGCTTGCTGATCCCGGCCATGATCGGGAAGCCAAACGACACCCGCCTCTCTTCTCTGACGCATTGAGTGACTGTCACATCACTTTCTCAAAGGGTATACCCTGCAGTCGCAGTATCATGCTCGTTTGACATTGTTTTAATGTAAGTGAATTACTTGTAATAAACGTGTGAGTTTTAAATACAATTTCTTTACACTTCTGCGGAGTTTTTGCATGTTATCAAATACTTTTTACTTATGTATTGATGTTGCACATATTGCACATTTGCACTTTCAGTATACACTTTTAATTGGGATTTGCGTCTTTAATGCAATTCATAACTAATTACCTATTTTTATGCATATTTATTTCAAACCAATTTTTTGCAGTTTTTTATGAATCTATTAATGTGCACCATATTACTGTGTTGTGCTTGACCTTTTAGAAATGTATTTTGTTTTCACTGATTAGTAGAAGATATTTCTCGTCTCTTGGATATTATTATATATCATATATCACTCGCTTATATATCACTCATTGAGAGGCTCTATTAGTTGCCAGTTTGGGAGTGGGTTATTTTGGATTCATTCTTTGATGTAACAATGGTTGGTTATAATCTTTGGTTACACAATGCGATGGAAGATTAATTGTAAGACACAATTATTATCTGGATTTTCCGATTGAATCTCCATTATACTTGGTTGTTTTACATTTTTAATTGATTTTAGTAGTGTATTTTCATTTAATTTTTCAGTAAGCGCCACATATTATACTACATATTGCACAGACTAGGCACACTTTCACAGGGTCTCCCAAGATGCCATCGCATTTTGAGAGACCCGGACCTGGAACCGGTTACAGTTACAAAAGTTAGTTACAAAAAAAAAGTGTAAAAAAAAAAAAAAAAAAAAAAAAAAAAAAAAAGGAAAAAAAAAATACACAAAAAAATATATAATAAAAAAAAAAAAAATAGTTGTTGTTTTATTGTTCTCTCTCTCTCTCTCTATTCTCTATCTATTGTTATTATGTTTTATCATGTTTGCTTTTCAAGTATGTAATTTTTTTATATATATAAAAAAAGAGTGCAGCGCTGGACAAATGAACTTATTGTGAATATTACCAAAAATTTGAATATATGATGAATTAAAATAAATTTAAAAAAAAAAAAATATATATATATATATATATATATATATATATATATATATATATATATATATATATATACCTGTGATCAAAAAATGAATATATATATATAGCAAGAGATTAAGTGTCGATAAAGAATGATGAAAATAACTTCATTGCAGAATATATAAGTGACTTCCACCGCAACAAACGCCCGTCACCTTGAAAAGATTTAAGGCTTACCAGACAGGAGACCGTTGCCAGCAGTGGTAAATGTCCAATAAAACAAAGAAGAAAGGCTCCAATGGTGAAGAATGATAAAAACTTTCCTTTATTTAAAAAATTGCCATAAGGCATCCATAAAATCAAAGTCAAATCCTTGCAAGGATATTTGAAAGCTCAGCTTCGTATGAGATTGGTTCGCGCATGCGCAGCACGTGTGTGCATCTTACCCTATGGCTGTTTCGTCAGAAATGACATCATCAGGGGCACCATGTATTTTTTTTATACTTTACTGTTTACTGTGTTTTTAATTGTTAACCATTTTTTTGTTTTCGGGTACGCCATTCAGCTGCAGCAAGGATTTATCTATCTTGACAGCAACAGAATTTGCTCCCACAATACATAAAGCCGTGACTCCAGTGCTGTCGGAGGTGATTTCACCACCACAGTTAAAAAAAGAACATATATGCCGAAGCATGGGGGCAGCAGGGGCGGAGGAGCGATTTGCTCCTACCTTTTGCGGATGGATGCCCCCATGCTTCGGCATATATATATTTTAGGAACAGGTTGCGTTAAAAAATGTTTTATTTTTTACAATTTTTTTTTGTATTTTCTTTGCAGGTATGGTATGTCTTACTGTTATACTGTAATGTTACTTTGTTTTATTGTCAACCATCATTTGCTTAGCAGGTACGCCATTCAGTTGCAGCGCAGATTTAGTTATCTTGACAGCAACAGAGTTTGCTCCCACAATACATAAAGCTGTGACTCCAGCGCTGTAGGGGTGATTTCACCACCACAGTTAAAAAAAAAAAGCATATATGCCGAAGCATGGGGGCAGCAGGGGCGGAGGAGCAATTTGCTCCTAACCTTTGGGGCGGATTTCCCCTATGCTTCGGCATATATAAATGGTGCATGTATGCCCATCAGTAGAAGTGGGTGGATGAAGGGAGGTATTCTAATGGTGGGCATACCCACTTATCAATCTTTTTTTTTCATTCAGCCCACAGGCTGCATGAAAAAAATTACAATATATGCCCAACAAGGACCAGCAAGGACCAGTGTACTGGTATGTTGCTGGACCTTGAGTGGTTATTACAGAATGATGTCTGCAGGTTTAGGTATCATCTTGGTATAATTCTTTTCAGCCAGCGGTCGGCTTTCATGTAAAAGCAATCCTAGCGGTTAATTAGCCTCTAGACTGCTTTTACAAGCAGTGGGAGGGAATGACCCCCCCACTGTCTACCATGGTTTTCTCTGGCTCTCCTGTCTCAACAGGGAACCCGAGAATTCAGCCGGTATTTCGACCTGCTGACCATAGAGCTGATCAGAGACCAGAATGGCTCCAATCATCTCTATGGCCTAAGAAACCGGAAGCTACGAGCATTTCATGACTTAGATTTCGCCGGATGTAAACAGCGCCATTGGGAAATTGGGAAAGCATTTTATCACACCGATCTTGGTGTGGTCAGATGCTTTGAGGGCAGAGGAGAGATCTAGGGTCTAATAGACCCCATTTTTTTCAAAAAAGAGTACCTGTCACTACCTATTGCTATCATAGGGGATATTTACATTCCCTGAGATAACAATAAAAATGATTTAAAAAAATGAAAGGAACAGTTTAAAAATAAGACAAAAAAGCAAAAAAAAATAATAAAGAAAAAAAAACAAAACACCCCTGTCCCCCCCTGCTCTCGCGCAAAGGCGAACGCAAGCGTTGGTCTAGCATCAAATATAAACAGCAATTGCACCATGCAAGTGAGGTATCACTGCGAAGGTCAAATTGAGGGTAGTAATTTTAGCAGTAGACCTCTTCTGTAAACCTAAAGTGGTAACCTGTAAAGGCTTTTAAAGGCTTTAAAAAATGTATGAAGTTTGTCCCCACTGCACGTTTGTGCGCAATTTTAAAGCATGTGGTGTTTGGTATCCATGTACTCGGCCTAAGATCATCATTTTTATTTCATCAAACATTTGGGCAATATAGTGTGTTTTAGTGCATTAAAATAAAAAGTGTCTTTTTTCCCAAAAAAATGCGTTTGAAAAATCGCTGCGCAAATACTGTGTGAAAAAAAAAAAAATGAAACACCCACCATTTTGATCTGTAGGGCCTTTGCTTTAAAAAATATATAATGTTTGGGGGTTCAAAGTAATTTTCTTGCAAAAAAAAAAAAAAAAAATTTCATGTAAACAAAAAGTGTCAGAAAGGGCTTTGAAGAGTGGGTGATGTGTGACATAAGCTTCTAAATGTTGTGCATAAAATGCCAGGACAGTTCAAACCCCCCGCAAATGACCCAATTTTGGAATGTAGACACCCCAAGCTATTTGCTGAGAGGCATGTCGAATCCATGGAATATTTTATATTGTGACACAAGTTGCGGGAAAAAGACAATTTTTTTTTTTTTTTTTTGCACAAAATTGTCACTAAATGATATATTGCTCAAACATGCCATGGGCATATGTGAAATAACCCCCAAAAATACATTCTGTTGCTTCTCCTGAGTACAGGGTTACCACATGTGTGAGACTTTTTGGGAGCCTAGCCGCGTACGGGACCACGAAAACCAAGCACCACCTTCAGGGTTTCTAAAGGTGTACATTTTTGATTTCACTCCTCACTGCCTATCACAGTTTTGGAGGCCATGAAATGCCCAGATGGCACAGCCCCCCCCCATGACCCCATTTTGTAAAGTAAACACCCTAAGATATTTGCTGAGAGGTATGGTGAGTATTTTGCAGACCTCGCTTTTTGTCACAAAGTTTTAAAAAAAATTGAAAAGAGAAAAAAAAAATGTTCTTTTCTTTCTTCAATTTCAAAAACAAATGAGAGATGCAAAAGACTCAACATGCCTCTCAGCAAATAGCTTGGAGTGTTTTCCAAAATGGGGTCATGGGGGGGGGGTTTGTGCCATCTTGGCATTTTATGGCCTTCAAAACTGTGATAGGTAGTGAGGAGTGAAATCAAAAATGTACGCCCTTAGAAATCCTGAAGGCAGTGATTGGTTTTCGGGGGCCCTGTACGCAGCTAGGCTCCCAAAAAGTCCCACACATGTGGTATCCCCATACTCAGGAGAAGCAGCAGAATGTATTTTGGGGTGTAATTCCACATTTGCACATGACATGTTTGAGCAATATATCATTCAGTGGCAACTTTGTGCAAAAAAAAAAAAAAAAAGGTTTGTCATTTTCCGCAACTTGTGGCAAAATATAAAATATTCCATGGTCTCAACATGCCTCTCACCAAATAGCTTGGGGCGTCTACTTTCCAAAATAAAGTCATTTTGGGGGGGTTTGTGCCATCTGGGCATTTTATGGCCTTCAAAACTGTGATAGGTAGTGAGGAGTGAAATCAAAATTTTACGACCTTAAAAATCCTGAAGGCGGTGCTTGGGTTTCGGGGCCCCCTACACGGCTAGGTTCCCAAAAAGTCCCACAAATGTGGTATCCCCGTACTCAAGAGAAGCAGCATAATGTATTTTGGGGTGTAATTCCACATATGCCCATGTCCTGTGTGAGCAATATATCATTTAGTGACAACTTTGTGCAAAAAAAAAAGTTTGTCATCCCGCAAATTGTGTCAAAATATAAAATATTCCATGGACTCAACATGCCTCTCAGAAAATAGCTTGGGGTGTCTACTTTCCAAAATATGGTCATTTGGGGGGGGTGCCATCTTAGCATTTTATGGCCTTCAAAACTGTGATAGGTAGTGAGGAGTGAAATCAAAAATTTACGCCCTTAGAAATCCTGAAGGCGGTGATTGGTTTTCGGAGGCCCTGTACGCAGCTAGGCTCCCAAAAAGTCCCACACATGTGGTATCCTCATACTCAAGAGAAGCAGCAAACTGTATTTTGGGGTGCAATTCCGCATATAACCATGGCATGTGTGAGCAATATATCATTTAATGACAACGTGTTGTAAAATATTTTTTTTTGTCATTATTCAATCACTTGGGACAAAAAAATAAAATATTCAATGGGCTCAACATGCCTCTCAGCAATTTCCTTGGGGTGTCTACTTTCCAAAATGGGGCATGGGGGGGGGGGTTGTACTGCCTTGCCATTTTAGCACCTCAAGAAATGAGAGGCAGTCATAAACTAAAAGCTGTGTAAATTCCACAAAATTTACCCTAGTTTGTAGACGATATAACTTTTGCGCAAACCAATAAATATATGCTTATTGGCTTTTTTTTAACCAAAGACGTGTGGCTGAATACATTTTGGCCTAAATGTATGACTAAAATTGAGTTTATTGGATTTTTTTTTTATAACAAAAAATAGAAAATATAATTTTTTTTCCAAATTTTCAGTTTTTTCCATTTATAGCGCAAAAAATAAAAACTGCAGAGGTGATCAAATACCATCAAAAGAAAGCTCTGTTTGTGGGAAAAAAAGGACGCAAATTTCGTTTGGGTACAACATTGCATGACCGCGCAATTAGCAGTTAAAGCAATGCAGTGCCAAATTGTAAAAAGTGCTCTGGTCAGAAGGGGGTAAACCTTCTGGGGCTGAAGTGGTTAAAAAAAATCGCAATAAGTGTATATTGATTGGTTTGCACAAAAGTTATAGTGTCTACAAAATAGGGGATAGATGTATGGCATTTTTGTTATTATTTTTTTTTTTTTTTACTGGTAATGGTGGCGATCTGTGATTTTTATCGGGACTGTGATATTGCGGCTGACACATTGGACACTTTTGACACATTTTTGGGACCAGTGACAATTATACAGTGATCAATGCTATAAAAATGCACTGATTACTGTATAAATGTCACTGGCAGGGAAGGGGTTAACACTAGGGGGTGATCAAGGGGTTAACTGTGTTCTCTAGGTGTGTTCTAACTGTGGGGGGAAGGGACTGACTAGGAGGAGAGAGAGATCAGCGTTCATACTTGGTATAAACACCGACCTGTCTCCACTCCCCTGAAAGAACCGTGATCTGTGTGTTTACATACACATATCCCGGTTCTCGCTCTGTCACGAGCGATCGCCGCCTAGTGGTCCAAAGGCAAGGGGGGCAAGGTAACGTAGTTTCGCCCACGGGAACCAACCTGTTGCAGTACAACTGCGGCAGCTGGTCGGGAAGGGGTAAATGCAGGAAATCTCGTACAAAATCCTTACACAATGGTATATTACTCCATAGAAAACGAGAAGCTGGTCCTCACCAGCATTGGATACTTGTTGGAGATGCTGCTCAAACACGGGCACATTCTTGCACATGTAGTGGACCTGTCCATTCAGTCCATGACTCCAGTCTCCAGTCCATGACTTTAGGCAACAAATCATACGCTGGATCACACAAATTATGCATACTCCACTGGTCTTAGATGCTTCTGCTTGCTTATTACACATAAACTCTCACTCCATCTGGAAATACAAGAGATCGCAAGGCATCTCCTAAACGCAGCTAAGGCCCTCATCAAAATCTATTGGAAATCCACATATGTCCCAACAGTCAAGGACTGGTTCAAAGGTCCAATACTGTCTATAATATGGAGGAAACTTTAGCAATGCAGAAGGAATATACTGGTAAATTTCATAAGATGTGGAAACACTTTTCACTCGATCGAGTTTTCAAAAGCTAACCAATAAATAACCACAAGTATTATCCAAACTTGTTGAACTGGAATGATATCCAACCTCACTCAGAAGATGTAAAACATTCTTACTCCTTTTTCTTTATCAAGGAAGCATTCAAGTGTCCTTATAACATTAAGCTTCATACTCTTCACTAACAGGCCATACTCTCACTCATTATCTCAATACTATAACTTATATGTTATTATTTTACTATGCATCACACCACTTACTTCCCATCCCCTCAACTTCAACTCTACCCTATACATACCTTCCCTGCAGATCAAGACGCAATGTGTCTTCGTCTTTTTGCTAACTTTTGCTGAATACATTTGATTATTAACCACTTGCCGCCATTGGGCATGGCTGTTTACCACGTGATCGGCCGTGATGGAGTCACGGCCGATCACAGGTGGTACCGCCCCACTTTGCACGGCGCATGCGTGTGATCTCGAGCGCGTTGCGCATGCATGTCGGTGGCGGCATGTTACCGGGAACACTGCTCATCACTGATGCTGGTAAACAGCCATTGGCTGGCGGCTGTTTACCACGTGATCGGCTGTGATCCTTTCACAGTGATCACTAAATGTCAGCAAACCACGGTAATGAGATGTTACCGGGTTCTCCTCCTCACACACCAATAGTGTGTGAGAAGGAGATTGCGGTAACATCTTGTTACCACTTACAGTCTACACCAATCACACTGATTTCCCCCCCAATAAAGAGGACCTGTCACCACCCATCAAAGTACCTGTCATAGTTCATCTGAGTACCTGTCAGTCCATATAAGTACCTGTCACAGTTCATCTGAGCACCTGAGTACCTGTCACAGTCCATCAGAGTACCCGAGTACCTGTCACAGTCCATCAGAGTACCCGAGTATCTGTCACAGTCTATCTGAGTACCCGAGTACCTGTCACAGTCCATCTGAGTACCTGAGTACTTGTCACAGTTCATCTGAGTACCCGAGTACCTAAGTACCTGTCACAGTCCATATGAGTACCTGAGTACCTGTCACAGTTCATCTGAGTACCCAAGTACCTGAATACCTGTCACAGCCCATATGAGTACTTGTCACAGTCCATCTGAGTACCCGAGTACCTGTCACAGTTCATCTGTGTACCCGAGTACCTGTCACAGCCCATATGAGTACCTGGCGTTTGCGTTCCAAAATGGGGTCATTGTGTGGGCAATTCCATTGACCTGGTGCTCCAGGGCCTTCAAAAGTGTAAAAGGTGGTTGAGAAATGAGATGTGTCATTTATGCTTGTAGAGCGCCTGAAGGTGCTACTTCAATGTTGGTCCTTTTTATGTGGCCAGGCTGTGTAAAAGTCTCACACATGTGGTATCGCCATACTCGGGAAGAGTAGCAGAATGTATTTCGGGGTGTAATATGTTGTATGCATATGCTGTGTGTGAGAAATAACCTGATAATTTGACAATTTTGTAAAAAAAAAAAAAAAATCTTCATTTTGCAAAGAATTGTGGGAAAAAATTACAACTTAAAAAACTCACCATGCTACTTAATACCTTGGAATGTCTACTTTCTAAAAGGGGGTCATTTGGGGGGTATTTGTACTTTCCTGACTTGTTAGTGTCTCAAGAAATGAGATTCACCTGATCTACTGAAGGCCTGATCAGATGTGATCAATTTTCAGTGATTGGCACCATAGTTTGTAGACTCTATAACTTTCACAAAGACCAAATAATATACACTAATTTGGGTTATTTTTACCAAAGATATGTAGCAGTATAAATTTTGGCCAAAATTTATGAAGGAAAAAATACTAATTAGCAACATTTTATGACAGAAACAAATAAAAATGCACTCCTTGCAACTTCTCAAACAATCCTTTTCCTCTCTCCGACCACCACCTTATTAGTTTCTCTCTCCCCCTGTCTTCCACCACCTTTCCCTCCAATCGCCTAACCATCACCCGTAGAAGCTTTCGCAACTTCAACTCCTGTCTTCTCTATTCTGCTACTGACCACCTCTATGACAAAATCTCTCCCCTGTCCTGCCCCAACCAAGCCATGTCCATCTACAATAAATCTCTGTCCTCCACCCTGGACAAGCTCGCTCCCCTCACTACACGCAGAATCAGGCCTCGACCCCTACAACCCTGGCAAACAGATGACACTAAAATTCTCAAAAAACGTAGTCGCGCTCTTGAGCGTCTGTGGCACAAGACAAAGTCTCTCAAAGACAAATACAATACAAATCTGCCCTCCAAATATACTATTCTTTCCTCCACACTGCCAAGCAAACCTATTTTACAACTCTTATTAACACTTTCTCATCCAATCCCCGTAAAATCTTCTCTACCTTCAACTCTCTACTTTGTCCTCCACCGCCTCCACCCACTGACTTACTCACTGCCCAGGAAATCGCTAATCACTTCAAAAACAAGATTGATACAATCCGTGATGAAATCTCCATTCTACAGGTATCTCCCCCAGCTAAGACCCCATGTCAACAGGTACAACTGACACTCCCCCTATTCAAATCTACTACTACAGATGAAGTTGCTAAACTCCTTTCTATCGCCCACCTAACCACCTGTCCCCTGGACCCTATTCCCTCTCAAATGCTACGGTCACCCTCTGACCCCATCCTACACTCTCTAACCCACATCTTCAATCTCTCCCTCACCTCTGGCATCTTCCCCGATGCTCTAAAACATGCACTGGTCACCCCCATACTCAAAAAGCTGTCCTTGGACCCCACCAATCTTAACAACCTACGCCCAATCTCCTTGCTCCCCTTTTCATCTAAACTCCTTGAAAGCCTGGTTTACAACCAACTGAGTGACCACCTCATTAAAAACAACCTTCTTGATCCCCTTCAATCTGGATTTCGCCCTCAACACTCCACAGAAACTGCTCTTTTAAAACTCACAAATGACCTACTAACTGCAAAAACCAACGGACACTATTCTGTACTCCTACTTCTGGATCTTTCAGCTGCCTTTGACACGGTTGACCACCCCCTCCTCCTCAAAAAACTTTACTCCCTCGGTCTCCGTGACTGCGCTCTTCAGTGGCTCTCATCCTACCTATCCCAACGCACCTTCAGTGTCACTTACAATTCTACTTCCTCCACTCCTCTTCCCTTCTCTGTCGGGGTCCCCCAAGGTTCTGTTCTTGGACCTCTTTTATTTTCAATCTACACCTTTTCCCTGGGTCAGCTGATAGCCTCTCACGGCTTTCAATATCATTTCTATGCTGATGACACACAAATCTATCTCTCCACCCCTCAACTCACTCCATCAGTCTCCTCACGCATCACTAACTTACTAACCGACATATCTGTATGGATGTCACACCACTTCCTCAAACTCAACTTGTCCAAAACCGAGCTTATAATATTTCCTCCCCCACGTTCCTCTTCCCCCGACTTCTCTGTCAAGAGCAATGGCAAAACCATCCACCCGTCCCCACATGTCAGGGTGCTAGGTGTTATCCTGGATTCTGAACTCTCCTTTCAGCCCCACATCCAATCACTTTCCAAAGCTTGCCGCCTCAACCTCCGCAACATCTCTAAACTACGTCCCTTCCTAACCAATGAAACCACAAAGCTCCTGATTCACTCCCTGGTTATCTCTCGCCTTGACTACTGCAACTCACTCCTCATTGGCTTTCCTTTAAATAGACTATCCCCCCTTCAGTCCATCATGAATGCTGCTGCCAGACTCATCCACCTTACAAACCGCTCAGTGTCTGCTACCCCTCTCTGCCAATCCCTCCATTGGCTACCACTCGCCCAACGAATTAAATTCAAAATACTAACAATAAGTTACAAAGCCATCCACAACTCTGCCCCCAGCTACATCACTAACCTAGTCTCAAAATACCAACCTAATCGCCCTCTCCGTTCCTCCCAAGACTTACCCCGAGCCTCGCCCATCCTCTGGAATTCCCTACCCCAATCTGTCAGACTGTCTCCAACTTTATCCACTTTTAGGCGATCCCTGCAAACTTTCCTCTTCAGAGAAGCCTATCCTGCCTCCATCTAACAACTGCACTATTTTCTCCATTAGCTCATCCCCCACAGCTATTACCTTTTGTATAACTTGACCCTCCCTCCTAGATTGTAAGCTCTAATGAGCAGGGCCCTCTGATTCCTCCTGTATTGAATTGAATTGTATTGTACTGTCTGCCCTAATGTTGTAAAGCGCTGCGTAAACTGTCGGCGCTATATAAATCCTGTATAATAATAATAATAATAATAATAAAAAGGCATTTTTTTCATAAAATTTACGTTTTTTTTTTTTTTTTATTTATAGCACAAAAAATAAAAAACTCACAAGTGATTAAATACCACCAAAAGAAGTGTTGTAGGACTGAGTAATTGTCATTTAAACTGTGAGAGCGCTAAAAGCTGAAAATTGGTTTGGCAGGTGTAAGTGCACTGTATTGAGGTGGTTAAACAATTGTAAACTGATATAAGATTGTAATTTGCATTTGATGAATTTTATTATGTTACCTTGTTATTTTTTCAACATTCAATAAAACTTTGATTGTGAAAAAAAAAAAAAGATTTAATTTGGCTTTAAACAAAAAAAGGAAAAAAGTAAGATTATTAAAAACTTAACTATTTATGCACCTTGACTTAGACCAAGTTGTGAAAGCTTAAGCTACAATTGAATTAAAATAACAGAAGAAATAAATAAGCTGGTCTCATTCCTGAACATTAATCCATTTCAATTCATGAATATTTTTTTAATGTCTTGCTTGAGAAGTTTCTTTCAGATTACACCATGGTATTTTATTTGAACTGAAGTCAGGACTTGGCCGTTCTAAAATAAATACATTTCTCCTTTTGTGCAGCACTGTATTAGACTTTTGTGTAATTTGGTTTACAGTTATTAAATACCCCAGTGAGCACTATGAGGCTTTTGTCTCTCTTATAGGCGGGTGTGGCATTTTTGAATTGATGTGGTAGTGTGGAGAAAAAAAACTGTGGGATTCAGAGTGGAGTTTAAAATATTCCCAATTAAGCAGAAGTCCTGGGGGAAGCCATCTTAATATAAAAAAAATTTGGTTTGTCCTCATATCTTATGCTGAGATCCATCGGTACAGGTGAGAGTATACCTGATTGGGCACATTGGTGTTTGGAGAAGAGCACAGCTGTGAAGTGTGGAATAACAGCATATTGCACTTTATTGCCTCTCAGAAAGTGAACATTTATACAGTGTATATCATTTGTTTTACTTTTATTTCACTTGTTGCACATTATATGTTTATGTATAGATGTTGTGATTATATTGGTTGATACAGTGTATTATACAGATATCAGTTAATTTTTTTTTTTTTTTTTTTTTATTCTTATGAAAGGTTACTGATTGGAGTGCTGCACTGATTGTAAAATAATTGTTTTTTTGCTGTGTTTGGTGATTTCACAGTGTTAGCAGCTCTTGAATTAATTTAACCATTTGACCTTTAAAAGATTTTACCCCCTTCATGACCAAACCATTTTTTACTATTTAGCACTG